>NC_089634.1:1227568-1534460 GCF_039881205.1 Euwallacea similis | reverse complement strand
AAACCACCATTCGTATTTATTCACATTATTTTTTGTTAGAATAGTAGTATGGTGTCAGTGATTGTTTTTTCAACGTTCATAAAAAAAATAAAAATCTTTTATAATTATCCTAATTTAATTATTCAAATTCATTATATTCTTTAATAACGTCCAAATCCATTGGACAAACTATATTCAATTCTAGTTTTAACTAGTTTTAACGTATGTTACCATATACAGGCTGTCCCGGATAAGAATGTACTCTACAGAAATATTTTAAACCCTAAGAAATAGAGAGGTGGTTAAATTAGCGATAAGTTGCTCCTTTTTGTGTTCTGCAAAATTATGTTTCCAAATTTGAATAATTCCTAATGGATCCGAAGTTATTTGAGAAAAACCGATTTTTCGCGATTCCTTTTTTACTGTTTTCTGATTTTGTTTCTAAAAATAGTTTCAAATAAATTTAACATTTTTATTGCCACTTTTTCTCTTCTACAAGATAGTCTTTTTAAATATTTGATCCGACGTGTCGTTTTTTCGAAACCATCATCGACTTTGTTTTTTTAAATAGTCAGCAAATTTTATTTTTCGCTCAGTAAATTCTACTTTTTTTCTGAATACAATGATATATCACACTTATGATTTTTACATGATTTAGTCCAAAAATCTCACTTTCATTCATCGGTAATACGGGGGTTTCAACGAGATGAGGCTTTTCATAATTCTGGACATAATATTGAATATTTAAGAGGCCGTTTTCAAAATAATTTAATTGCAACTAAAAGTCCCATAAACTGGCTACTGCTATCTCCCGATATCACACCAATGAATTTTTTCTTCTAGGACTTCCTTAAAAATGAAACTTACTCAAAAACTTTTTAAAATGATGAATCGAAGGTTGCACTTCAAGTTGCAATAAGAAAGAACTCCAGAGATTTTAAATAATATTATGGAATAAATTGTTAACTACTGTTATTTATGTTTGGAACATGAGGGTAGAATATTTGAACATCAAAAAATGTTTAACGATTTTTTTGTGTTTATTTTCTTGTTTACTAAGTGACAGATCTAAACAAATTATTTTCAAAGCCTTTCATGATGTTGAATAAACGTTACGCTATGTTGAAAAAAAGAGAATAAGATTTTTTGATTAAATTATTTCAAAAATCATAAATGTGATATATCGTTAGATTTAGAAAAAAAGTAGAATTTACTGAGCATAAAATAAAATTTGTTGACTATTAAAAAAAAGTCGATTATGGTTTTGAAGAAACGAAACGTCGCATCGAAAATTTAAGAACATTATCTTGTAAAGGATAAAAAGTGACAATGAAAATGCCAAATTTATTTTAAATATCTTTTGAAACAAAATCAGAAAACGGTAAAAAAGAAATCGCGAAAAATCAGTTTTCCCCAAATAACTTTGGATCCATTCGGAATTTTTCAAATTTGAAGACATAATTTTGCAGAACAAAGAAAGGCATAACATTACTCTAATTTAACTACATCTCTATTTCTTATATTTCACAAGATCCCTGTAGAGTGCATTCTTATCCGGGATAGCCTGTATAGAGAGCTACATGAAAAATAGACAAACCTGTGGTATCGTTATTTGTCAACCAATTTTCAAAATTAAAAAACTAAATAAAATCGTACAGAGTTCTTTGTATTTTGAAAGGACAACCTATCAATGAATTTTAATCCGACAGGCTAATGTAACATTTAAAAATGGTTAATCAATTAAGTCTTAAACTCAGCGTCAAATAAAGTCAGTAATTAATAACGAAGAGTTAAATGATATGTTGCAAGTTTACTTTGAGAGTTTAAAATATTACGATAGAGAGAAAAATTTCCCAGTAGAGAATTTCCAACACGTCACAAATTCCGCAGACTGGAAAAGAATTTACGACTTTATGGCGCCTTCAAAAAACCAGCGACTAAAGATCGTAGATTCAACACTGATGTGGAGATGAACGTGTTGTTGCATTTTAAAGAAATACTCCAAACTTTTCAAAAGAGGTTACTTGATATTGTGGAACTTCGCTAAAAACGGTACTTGCAATATTAAAGAAATATAAGTACATTTCATACGTTCCGTGTAAAGTACAGGCGTTAGAAAATAACAATAGAGAACGGAAAAGAGAATGGTTTTTACGTAAAGACAATATGAAACTTTGGATGGACGGGCATTATTAACAGAAGAAATCATCGGTATTAGTCAACAGAAAATCTCAATTTAGTGATTGAGATCAATTTTCAGAGAAGATGTAGTGCGGGATAAACAGAAGTAGGTTGATTGATCCGTTTTTTATAAATGGTCTTTTGAACCAGGATAGGTATTTTAGTTTACTTTCTGGTAAGCTATAAAACTTCTTAGACGAACTATCTCTAGCCATTTTAAATAATCTTTATTTCCAACAAGACGGATCCCCGCCCCATAATACACATTTAAATATTAGTTATTTGGATGAACAATTTAACGAGAACTGGATAGGAACAAATGAACCTACTAGGTGGTCAGCACGTAATCCGGATTTAACCCCCATGGATTTTTTATGGGGATATCTCAAAGCTAAAGCCTACGACATTCCATCTGAAAAAGCAGACGCCCTAAGGCGATGAATTGTTCAAGTTTGCATTGAAGTACTCCCAATTTTCTTAGTAATGTAACATTCAGCGTATTCGAAAGATATCGGTCATGTTTTCAACAAAATGGCGGACATTTTGAACAAATCTTATAATAATAAAAGATTTAAAATTGTTATATTTCTTGATAAATTATTTAAGAAAATTAGTAAAAATGTATATCAATGTATTCAGAAAAATACAAGCGATTGTAAAAAAGTTTTAAAAAAGTTGCCATTTGAAAAAAAATTATCATCTTTTTCTTGGCAGAAAATTAATTTAAACAAAATTGTCTTCTGTTAGAATACAGAAAGCTCTAAGTCATTTTATTTATATTATAATTAAATTTGTAAAAACGCTTGACTGGGTTCCAAACACGAGTAGTATTCTATGTTCAAACTATTTTGAGGAAGAATGTTTCGCTGAACAACTAAAGTAAAAGTTAAATTATGCCCAAAGCCTTACCAACAGCAGAAGTTGATCGATTAAAATATATGAGCAACTACTTTTTTGTATTGTGATTTAGAAACCAATTAAGGTTGGTTTATGAAATTTTCCCTAACAATGAAAAGTAAAAAAAAGCATTATAACCTAACTAAATACATTATTGATTGTGGCAAATATAATTGTTTTAGGTAAAGTCATTTAATCCAGTTCATAAAGAAACCAAGGGAGAAAAGGAGATTTTTTCATTTTAAGTTATTTGATTTATATTTCTTTGATTCCTTGATTTACCATAAGTCAAAATGTGGTTTAAGTTACCCAAGTGATGATGTTATATCAATTCGTGTTTAGTTAGAAAAGTTTCTTAAGGAACAATATAATATTGGACAAAAAATTAATAAGGAATATATTGTGTTAAAATTCTTAAGTATTTTCTAAATCAGAATTTATCTAAAAATATGTTATTACACCATAGTTCTCTCTTCGAGAATCATAAAGTTTTATTGTTGAAGGCGATTTGTAATTCATATCATACAACTAGAATATATTTTATTTGCAAAAATACCATACACAATGATAAAGAAAAAGAAAGATTAAGAAATGTGTATACTAAATTAATTTTATTTAAGAAGAAATAAAAAATTATTATTACGATATTTTCTTTATTCTTGGAGTATTTCTAAATGCTAGTTTGCAACATACAGATTGGTATTTTGCTCAAATTTTCTTTTGCTGTTTTTTTTTTTTTAGTTTGTATAATTGTTAAATTACTACTTCTATAAAAAATAAAATGTTAAAAAAACTTAATGTAAATTTGTTATGCATATATCTAGGTGCTAGAATAGCTGTGTATTTATAAATATTGGACTCAATAATTTGAACCTGCGCCACTGTTCACCGGAAACATCCAATCCGTCATATGCAACGTCCTTTCCGGTCAACCATTATTTCCCACATTACTCCCTCCTGATGTTTTATATTCTAAGTTTGACATCTAACCCATACGTCTCTGATATGTTTTTCTACGTATTCTTGAATATAAACAAATAAATAAACCTAATCTCACTTAAATACGGCTCTGTTTACTTTTATCATTAGTTGGATTTTATTAAAAATAGTCTTTTTCAAGGCTCCACGGACTTGTGTGTTGGGTAATAAAAGTTTTCTGAATGCTAAAAATGGCGTTCACATTCGGTCAAAAAATCTTTACGGTTGAGTCTTATTTTCGAAATGAACAGTTCAAAAACGAAAAATGGGCTTTTGAAATTCAACCCTGTCTTCAAGAGTTTCGTGAAACATTTCCCCACATTGCAGTGCTGGAATCGCAATTTTGCGACACTTTGAATTATGTTGTGAAATTGTCTCGTGAAACTGTCAGCGCTCAAAGGAAATCGAGAAGTGGTAAACCGTCTAAACGAATCTTAAAACTTGTTGAAAATGTGAGGCGAGTAGTGGATAACAATCCCAGTACATCTTTAAGAACACTTTCTCAACAAGTGGATGTATCGCATAGCACTGGTCGTTTAATTCTTTAAAAAAATTTGGGATTACAGTATTGGCCAAAATACTTGGAACTTAGAATATTGCGCCTTTATCTAGATAACCCTGTTCTTATATAAATAAACCTATTAAAACAAAAATACCTTGTTATCGTTTAACAAAAATATAGTATTAACATTTTTTCGTTTACATTCTTTTATAGAAAAAAATACTAATCATACTTTCATGTTGGACAAAATGCTTGAAACTTGTTTTTCTTATAATTTAAGAGCATTTTTTTTAGATTCATTTATTAATTTCTTCGCTATTTCGTTTTTACTTCTTGAAACATACATTACTACCTATTTTCAATAATGGCAAAAGGCAAATCATATTCACTCAATTTGAGAAGCAGAATTATTCCTTTTTATAAGCAAGGAATATTGCGAAAAGGTATTTCTATCAGATTAAATATTCCAAAAAATACTATATTGCGTATTTTTTAAACAGTTTAGAGTGTACAGTCATGTTATCCCGGGAAAAGGTACAGACAGGCCTAAAAAGATTATCCGAGGAATAGATAAAAAAATTATCAACATTGCCAACAGTGATTCGGTTTTGTCATTATCAAAGATCTTGCAAAAAATACAAATAGATGACCATTCAGAAATATCATCGAGAACCATCAGAAGAAGGCTGTTGGAAAGTGGTCTAAGTTCCTACCGTCCAGCAAAAAAACCACTGTTGCGGAAGAATATCAAAGCATGATTACAATTTGCACTCGATCATATTCACTGGACAGTGTAATATTGGAAAAAAGATATTTTTAGTGATGAATCCAAATACAACCTTATTTCCAGTGACGGTATAGTCCCTGTAAGGCGTCTAGAGGACCAAAGTCTGAATAAAAAATATATTAAACCTACCGTTAAACATGGTGGAAGGGGTGTGTTAGTATGGGGATGCTTTTCTTGGTATGGCATAGGCCCCACTCATCATATTGTTGGAAAAATGGATAGATTCATGCATAGAGATATGTTGAAAAATAAGTATAATGGAACCTTATTCATTTGAATCATTGCCAGTCCACTTTTTTTTCCAACACGATAATGATCTCAAGCATTCTGTAAAACTAGTGAAAGGGTGGTTAGAACAAGAACAAGTGTGTACTATAAAGTGGTCTGCCTAAAGTCCGGATTTAAATCCAATCGAAAATTTCCGGGACTTTGTAGATTGTATGATCTGAACAGAGAAGACCATTAGAAATGGAAATGAACTGTTTGAAAGGTTAACACAAGCCTGGCATCAAGTTGATCGGCGATTAATTGAAGAATTAATAGAATGCCTAGGAGGATGGCAGAAATACTCGAGGTAAAGGGATATCGTGTAAAATATTAAAAACTTTTAGTTCCTATTTTTAACAATGATATTTTTTATTAAATTAATTAGGTTCCAATAATTTTCTTCAGTTATGATTTCATTTTTTATCCTAAACATAAAGTGTTGTAAAAAGCATTTTTTTATTTTGTTATGGTTAAAGTTTATCTTTATTAAGAGTAAAACTACAATAAAAAAATTTGATGATATTTGTAAAATTTTTAATTTATGCGAACTTTCAAAAACCAAGTTCCAAGTATTTTGGCCAATACTGTATATCTATATAAGATGCAAGTGATTCAGGAGCTGCAGCCCCCGCATTATGGAAAAAGACTGAGTTATTGTAATTGGTTTAAAGTTTAAGTTTTGAAAAAGATTATTTCTGATATCCAACTAACAACCCTCTTCACGTCCAGATACTTTTCATTACGACGCTGTTACATACCAGAAAAAAAAATTCAAACATTTTGAAAAAATTATAATTATAGAATTAATTCCAAAAGTCAATTGTTACAAAACCGCCTATTTATCACACAATATGTAAATTACGTAAATTGCAATAAATAATTTATTATGCGATATTTCAAAATATCCACCTCCGGATATATGCGAGTATCGGAATATCAACATATGGATATTCTTTTATAACAAGAATATCCACAATTTTTGTGATTGCGAGTCAGTTGTTGAGGATTAGATAAAACGTACTCTTTTGTTCTTGCAATGATTCGTAGACAGAGTTTCTTCACAATAGTAGAACTTACAAATGATTGAAAACAAGTCACTGGATCTTTGCACTCGTCCCAGTCAACTGCTAGATGGATATCATATTCATTGTGAAATTATGAAATTGGTAAGAGCGTATGATCATCAAAGCAGTCGGGAAGTACTCTCCATCCATCGACTACAAGTCTTTCCAATGATTCATCGTCATCGGTGGTTGAATAATCACTTTCTGATTCATCCATTAATGAATTATCTAGAGTAAAGTTGCTGTCAGTATCGCTATTGTTTGAATCCATTTTTGTTCACAAAGCAGCAACTGTTGCAAGCAACAATAAAAGCGACAAGTTTTTATTTTCACAAAAACCTTAATCGAATAATCCATAAAATCTTGGGTTACAGGAATCGCACCACCAGTAACATTTGCTATTGGTTTTCTCGTTGGCTATTACAATCATAGCTAACGCATGTTCACACTGAATCAAATAATTTCATAACAAAATATTAATTAAGCCTTATTCATTTGAGATAGTTGCCTGTAGTAGCAGGCTATTACAAACCCAAGCGGCTAAAATTCCAATTTCCTTGCCCTATATAATCAAATTGACTGAGCATCCATATGTGGATATTATGGAAACAAAACTGCACCTGTGATATGTTTATACAGGGTGTCTCACGGAAAAGTGTCTACCCTAAATATCTTTTCTGTTGTTTGTTAAAAAAGAAAAGCTAAAACACGGCAACTTTGATAGGGAGAGGTCATCATTTGGTGAAAAAGCTGTTTTCGAAATGTTATCCCTCTACCCCAGGAAATCACTCCTTTGAAATGTTCAAATTGGAAGGGGGATTGTGTTATACCTCGTTTGAAAGGTAAGTTTATTCTCTATGTGGTCAAGTTTTTTTTTATTTTTGTACGTCGATATTTTAGAAATTAAACAAAAATCAAATAACTTGATTTTAATCGTTGTTACTAATATTTTATTAATTTTATTGTAACAAATGTTAAAAGTGACGTCTATTGACTTCCAAGCACATGTATAACTGTTCCTTAAAATGTTGTCTCATATAATCTAACATTTCTGGTGTTATTGATTTGTACTTTTAGACGACTCGGGCACGTAATTCCTCGAAGGAATCGGATTTTGTGTCATAAATTTTGGTTTTTAAATCTCCTTATAAGAAAAAAATCCAAGGGACTAAGATCAAGGGATCTCGCGGGCCACTCCACTGGATCTCTGCTGCCAATTCATCTTCCAGGGAAGTCTTCATGTAGAAATTGTTGGACAGCAGCAGTGTAGTGTGGAAGTGCTCCATTCAGTTGAAAAATTAACTCTTGTTCTAAGAGGCGAGGATTTTGTTCAAACATTTCAGCTATCCTGGGAGATATGGCGCTTTTTCCATTTAAGTTTCCAGGAATGAAAAATGGTCTAACAATGTGAACACACAAAATCCCTACGCAAACGTTCAATTTTTGAGATTGTTGAATATGGGTTTCTCGGAACAAACGATGTTTGACGTCACTCCAGTAACCACAGTTATGTCTGTTAACTTCACCATTTAAATAGAACGAACATTCATCAATAAATGTTGTATTATTCAACAAATGTCTGTTTAAATGGAACATGTTACTAAAGGGTTCACAGAATTCTAATCGACGGTCGAAATAATTCTCATTTAATTCCTGTACTAGTTTTATGATATAAGGATGGAATTTTACTTCTTTTGAAATTCTATGAACAGTATTTTTGAAACGCCAGATTCCTTAACAATCTTTCGTACAGATGTTCTGTTGTCCTTTTGAACATGTTCCAGAATCGCAATTTGAACTTTATCACCTCTCATTGAGCGATCAACTTCATGTTTTTTATTTTGGACGAAACGAGTCTCATTGAAGTTCATTAGCAATTTATATATGTCGGAGACTTATTAGTTTTTAAGTTCTGTAGATGTAATATTAGAAGAGACAATAAGATGAAGGGCAGGCTGACAGCCTTCTTAAGAAAAAGCATTGTCGAGCGAGGTCACTAATACCACGACGCTCTTAAGTGGCCATGTGTGCTAATTATTTGGGTGATACTAAACTATTGGTTCCTTTGTAATAGGGACTAGCAGGTACTTTTCCCACGATTCTGAAGGACTCACCAGAACTGGGAAAGTTAAGACAACAGGGACAAAGAACTGGCAATTAATAGATTGACGAGCAGAAGAGCGGTCGTGGGGTAGTGAATTCGCTAGTCTGTCTTTTCATTCTTTGACTTTTAAAGAGATACCTTTCCTCAAAAATGGAAAACGCATCAAACGCTATTCCGACATATACATAAGGGTAGCAATATCATTCTGTCAGGATGATTTAAATTGAAAACACGAGTTGCCGCTCTTGCAAAATTATTGTTTTTTTAATATAGACTCACAAGCTCGATTCTCTCTTTTAACGTGTAAACCATTTTAACCAAATTAAAAATTGAACGAACTGCAAAGTGATGCATTGTCATGAAAGTGCGGAGGAAAATATCAATTCCCTAAAAAAATTAGGGTTTTCCAATTTTAAATGGGATGTTAGAAGTGTCTTTGTTATTGATACACTTGGAACGTCGAGACGCTTTGAGTCTAACTGTACACTTTCAGCATTTATTACAATAACATTCGCGGTTAAAATCAAGTTTTTGCTTAATTTCTTCAAAACCGATATAGAAAAATAAAAAATAAAAGTTTGACCGTGTAGGGAATAAAATTGTCTTTCAAACAAGGTATAATACAACTCCTCTTCCTATCTGAAAATTTCAAAGGGGTGGTTTCCAGGGATAGAGGGATGACATTTTGGGAAGCAACTTTTTGACCCTCCCCATGAAAGTTGACGTGTTTGAGAGTTTTTTTTTTAACAAACAACAGAAAAGATATTCAAGGTGGACACTTTTCCCTGCATGTGGACACGATGAATGTGACGGGGATAGTAAAGGTAAACAGAGTCGTATTTAAATGAGGTTAGGTTTATGTGTTTATGTTCGAGATTATGTAGAAGAACATAGCAAAGACATACGGGCACGGGTCGGATAATTCCAAAACCTACTTGACCGATTTTTTTTTTGAAAGCACGTAAATTCTTCATGAAAAACGTAAAGCTTCGGTGGTGACTCAATTTCTCGCCCTTTAACTACAAGACAAGAAGATAAATTCGCTGTAACTGTGCAAAAGGGCGCCCTCATAAAAGCAATCTCGCATCTCCCCGTTGACCTGTCTGCCCTTTGCTCTGTCCCTATTTTCGCCTTATTTCCCGCTGCAACATCTGGAGACAAAATCTGTTTAGTCGGAGTAATTTGCCCCGTAAGAACTATCGTTTGTTCTAAAACCTCTTGGACTGGAGGCAATTCCAGGAGGCATATTTTTCTGGCGAGGTGCACCCTGGCGGCCCTGCTTTCTCTCTCCAGTGCCACCAGAAGAGTCGCAAGATGCCTAAAGTCTGCAGCTTTTTCCTGTAATAATGCATTTGGGTAGAGTTGATGAAGCGACAAGAACAATGGGTTAATGAAGTTAATTAATCAACTAAACAATGTTTAGTATGGTGCGAAAGTTATTTAGAAGTTTTTGCTCGTGTTTGGGGGATTTCATTGGGATGGTAATCGGTGTTTTTACGCTAATGCAGTTGGGTCATAATTAATGACGCAAACTTAATGCAACGTTTCTATCACTGCGCCGTTGGAAGCTGCTTTATGAAAAAGGGCTGATTTGGAAAAAAGTTATTACCCACATCAAAGCTGCGGCGTGGAAAAGCCATCAGCCACGTAAGTAGACTGCGATATTAAAAACGTTTTACGAGGTATTAAAATGCGGATTGACAATTTCGGTTTTCACGACTGAAGCCAAAATTTAATATTGAGAAGCTTCTTTGTAAGGGCATCTTTGCCAATACGGGATTTGCATTTGTCTGTGGCAAATATTACATGTCGCATCCGGATAAATAAATATTTGAGCACACGTAAGTTGCCTTATTTGGCGAGCTGCTCGTATGAGTTCCCACAGAAAATAGCAATAGCAATTACGTTGAAATAATAATAATGTATTCCGAGCACACCCCAAACTACCCTCGACATAGGACATGGCCTGCATATTGCTCTATGCTGGCCGGCGTTTTAATTATGGTGGTGTAATTAACGACACGGTGTAAACAGGGACCTTATTGCTCCTGCATGTGTTCTCTCTTTTATTTCATACACGCTCATAAATGAGATTCGGTTGGTTTAATTTGTATTTTCGGAACCTCCGCTATAATAGCTGTATTCGTTAGTGCGGTAATCGCGGGGTTAAATTTATTGTTACGTGCCGGCCAGGATTGCTCATCAAACACTACAATTATTATTATTTAAATTGCCTCATTGTGGGATAATTGCGTCATTATATTCGATTTATAGAGCTGTTCCGCAAAAAACCTGTATGAAATATGGTGCAAACAAACGTACCGGAGGAGCAAGAAAATGATGGATAACCGGCTGGATGCGAAACATTATAAAACAGAGCCATAAGCGCAAGAGTGGGTGCTCAATAGTGAAAAAATGAAGGATAAAAGTGCCGTCAAAATAGATTGATGAATTTACGGCAGATAACATCACGACTCCGGAAGGCTTTGAAATGGATATTAGCAGTCAGTTTTTCTTGGAGGGTCTTGATATTATCCAAGATTTCATCAAGCTACTGCTCAAGAGTGTGGAGCGCAGATTAATATCTGCAAAAGTTCACAACAGCATTCTGCGACCATGGTTGATACGGTTTCACTGCAAAACCTTATTAAATTCCAGGCAATGGCATTGGATATCAATACTGACATTTCTACAGGGCCTAACATATCACCATAAAAATATTTTAGGAGACGATAGAACTCTGTAAAATAATAAAAAAATGCTAATAGACCTGTGGTCAAAACGCACAATTTTCGATATATAGGGAAGCAAAACTTCAAATTTTTTCTCATATACAGGGTGTTTTAAAACTATGGGATCAAACTTCTAGGGATTGTTCAGTGTAACAATAGAAGACATCTGAGTATAAAAGCCGTGTTAGTAAATGTCTCTCTAAAACGCTACGGCTTTATAATGCTTTAAAACAGTTATGTCTAAAAATGTGTTTTATTGAATTTTAATACGTCTTATTTTAATTTGTTTGTACAAAATAAAACTACAGTAATTATTTCAAATGTCATTCTTGAACTTCATTGCACCTGTTTAAACGATGTATGTGGTTCTGCGAATTTTGCTAAAAATTTGATAATCGTTTTAAACGACTTCAAATGCCGCAGTGATTCGTACAATCAGGTCTTGGTGTGTTTCCATTAGCGTTTCATAAAACAGAGACTTTCCATATCCCCTCAGAAAAAAATCTAAAGATGTTAAATTAGGTGACCTAGGAGGCCACGAAACTGGACCATCTCTGCCGATCTAATGTTGTCCGAACTGATGAAGTTAAAGAACAACATTTTGAATAAATTCTATAGTGATATTTGGTACAAACAAATTAAAATAAAACGTACTAAAACTCGGTAAAACAAATTTTTATACATAACCGTCTTAAAGCATTATAAGGCCGTAGCGCCTTAGGGAGACACTTGCGGATATGGGTTGTTATACTCAGATGTCTTGTAATGTTCCACTGAACAATCCCTAGAAGATTGAGCCAATAGTTCTGAAATAACCCGTATAGGGTTGTCCAAATTCAAGGCGTATCATTCGGATTTCGAAAACTATAAAAGGTACGAGATTGCTTAAATTAGGGTAGAGGTGCATAATTGAGTGTTCGAGAAGATGCCACTTCGAACTCGGAAAAATTCCGAATACTTCCGGAGATATCTAGAAAAATACACAATTTTGCTATATCATTTTTATTTTTTTTTTCTGGCTTTTTTGAGACCCCTTTTTGAGCACATTAATTTGCATTTATTTACCAAAAATAGAAATGTTTGAATTATTATCATTCCATTTTAAATAATTTAATTGGATCAGGAATTTAAATCATTTTTAATGTTTTTTATATCTGCAAATAGCGCTCTGAAGAAAATTGAGCAATTCTATTACAAACATAATAGATTTTTATCATATCACGCTTTTCAAATGATGAGAACATTTTATTTTACTTTAATAATAATTAATATCAATTTTATAATTTACTGAATAGATTTGATAGAACAACAATTTGACAATTGTTTACTTATTTAAAAATAGTAAAACGAACTCAATTTATGGCCACCTGCTTGTTCAGATATGAGTTTTTTTAATATTCATAAGTCCTATCTATAGTATTTGTTATATTATATAACAAATATTTAGGTTATTTATTTCATATATTAAAATTTATTCATTTTAAAAATTTTTTTATTGAAAACATCTAATGCGCGAGCAGAGGAAACTGCAACGAAGACAATCCTATGTTTAAAAAGATAAGTGGTAAAGTGATAGATACAAATATGCACTTGTTAAGAGGGTATTTTGATCATATCTACTACTTTTGTTGATTATTGTTATACGTCATTAGTCTTAAAAGGCCCAAAAAAGTAATAAGAGACAAAATAAAATTTCGGGTCCGCATTAAAAAAAAAATAAGTTGATGATGGTGGCTCAAAGACGAAATGTCAGATTTCAAATTTCAAAACGTTATTTTGTAGAGACGAAAAAGTAGTAACAATGAAGTGACATTTGTTTTGAAATATCTCTTCAAAAAAAGCAACGCAAAAATAAAAATGGTATAACAAAATGTTGTTTTTTTTCTGGGCATCTGCGGAAGTATTCGGAATTTTTTCAAGTTTGAAGTGGCATTTTTTTGGTTATTAAATTGTGCCACTTTGTCCAATTTAAGCGCCCTCTAATCTTTTATAGTTTTGGAGATCCCAATACTGCATCCCGAATTTGAACAACCCCATACAAACAAACAAACGTTATCCTTTTTCTTACTTCTTTTTTTTTTTATTTTGCAAAAACCTGCATTTTCTTATCATAATATAAACATCAAGTAGTTGACTGTTATCAGTGCACAAGTTTTCGTTTGCTATGGCTGTTTACTCTAATGCAAAATTAACCGGGATGCATTTCATGTATGGTCGTGCTAACTGCATTGCGACGTCTTTATGCTGAAGCTTATCCAAATCGCCGGATTCCTGCACATCGCATGTTTGGAAGAATTTACCAAGGGTTGCTTGATACCGTTTTGTTAAGCAAACAATTCTATTAATCCGGAAGATCAATGTCGGTATTTATTCCTAAAGCAGAAGAAGAAATCCTAACACAGATAAACCATAATCCGGGGATGAGCGTGAGGAGAATATCAGCCGCGGTAGGAATTAGTGCTCCTCTTGTTTGGAGAATCCTCCACGAACAGCTGTTTTATCCGTACCATGTAAAACGAGTACAAGCGTTAAATCCACTTGATCATCAAGAGTGTTTGGTTTCTTTGCCGCTGATTTCCACGCAATGATGTTGAAGACTTTCATTTTCTTGCCAGTAATCTTTTTACTGATGAAGACCGGTTCACACAAAATGCAGTTGTTAATTTTCACAATACGCATGTTTGAATTGAGTCGATGCTCTAATGGAATTTGGACATCAGACACGTTTTTCATTAAATATTTGGATTGTTATTGTAGTCGACAGGTTTTTAGGTTCAGTTATTTCACCAAATCTATTAACAAGCGCTGCTTTCTCAAATTTTCTGCAGAACACAATGGGTTATCGTTTAGACGATATTCCGTTAGACCAAAGGTAAAAAACGTTTTTCCAGCATAATGGTGCTTCGGCTCATTTTTCAATTTCCATTAGAGAGCATTTACACTAAACTTTTTCACGTAGATGGGTAGGGAGGAACAGATCCATATTATGGTCTGCAAGATCGTCTGATTTAAACTTTCTAGATTTCTTCCTTTGGGGATTTTTGAAAATATTGGTCTGTGGTACTCCTGTGAGCCGCCTCGATGAGCTACAGCTACAAATGAATAAAAAATGCCAACAAATCCGAGCCCATGAAGAGGTCAAGAAAGAATTCGAATATTCTTCAGGTAAAGGCGTCGTGCCTGCTTAGAAATGGAAGAAGGGCTCTTTAAACATCTTATGATATATATAACTTTATTTTTTGTTGTTGTTTGTTTGTTTGTACATAATAAATAAGTAAGAAATAATTCCAAATAAATGTTTCAAAAAAGAATAACCTTCCATATCTCCGAAACTGTTACTTTGCAGACCCATCTTTTTTTGTTTATTTTGGTTCATACTATTATCTATATTTTATATTATTTTTTAGCATCCTGTATAGGAGAACATTTTCAACGGTTTCTTATAATTTTGTCTTCGTTTAGATCTATTTTTATTTCAAAAAATATAGTTGAATGTTACGAATTGCTTTAGGTAATTGATCGCTGAACCGGATGATTATTTTTTCCCTAGTTCTTTTATATCTTAATTTAGATCGATAGATATTTTTACAAATTTTATAAAAACGGTGAAAGATGCGAAAATACTACTGAAACCAAAAAATTAAAGAATCGAAAAAGGAATTGAAATTTGGCATCAGAATTCGTACAGGGCGTGTCAAAAAAAGATGCAAAACATAAAATAGTACATAATCTAAAAAACATAACATCCTGTATATGTTTACCGACGATTTTAACATTTTCTTCTAGAGAGTTTTAAAGAAAATAAGGGTACAAAATTAAAAAAATTTAACTCGAGGCATATGTGACGAAAACATAAAATATAAGAAACAATTCAAACCTTCGCCACCCTATATTTCAAAAATAGCACATTTTTAACCACGGGTCTATTAACATTTTTTTGCAGACTACTATCGTCCCCTAAAATATTTTCATGATGATATGTTACACCCTGTATATCTCCTACATGTCCATACTATGTTTTTTTTAAAGTAACTCATGACAAATATTTTTCTTTTATGATTTAGGAATCATCACCTCGGGGGGCGGCTGCATGGTGGGTGAGCGTCTGAGAGGAAGCGGCGGGGGCTTGGAACTAGCACTCAATCCCCCCGCCCGTCCCTCCACTCACAAATCGAGCACCGAGAGTGTGAATCGAGTCCTCAAATCTGTGTCAAAGCAAAGTTTGCTAAGTAAGTAGAAAATAGGCCAAATGGTGGTGGCATGTTGTTATTTTTCAATTGGGCAGCGCGGATGTCTATTTTTTATCGAAATTATTATCAATCCTTTGAATTTGAACTCTTCTCTTTTATTTGGCCACCAGGTACACAGATTCCCCTGTTGCCTCTTCCATTCGGTTGTTTAACAAGCCATATTCTGCTTATTAATTATTTTAATATATCAATTTTTTCTCATAGATTTAGTGGGGTGCAAGCTCGGCATGTCGAAATGTGGTCCCTCAGAGCGAAGCAGTTTCCAGCAGGAGGGTTTCTTTTCAAGTTCACGTGACAGTTTACCGGCAGCCTACGTGAACAGGGCTGCCAATGTTAGTTCGGCTAGTGAATTAGATTTGTCTAGGAAACACAGAAGGTATCGCACCTTCTCTTGCCTTAATATTTTAAAAGTGAGATTTGGAAAAATTTTCTAGAAAAGACTTGCGGAGTAAGTTAAAATTGCCTACCAGTGTGACGTTGGCCAGCTCTGGCGAGGGACCACTCTTGGGGGCTTGGCGGACTGCCCCCGGCTCAACTGCCGGTACTAATCCCCCTTCCATCAACCATCTGAGCACCAGCAGCTGTAACGGCACCGAAAGGTAAATTTATGATACAAATGCATGGCTTAATGCGTACAAACAGAAGCTGGCAGCTCCAGAGGCAAATCCAGCGACAAATCTCTAAATTCGAGTCGTGCCCCCGATTGAATCCAGCCTGGAAGAATGGGTTTATCGGTCCCAAATGACGGCGGCGTCGACCGGCGGCGCTCATGCCTGCACGACGTCGCGACGCTTTATTGCATATTTCTCGCCGTATATGACGTTATTTACATGCGGTTCGCCTCTGGCGATACGTCGATATTCTCTGCGAAAGCAAAAGTAATTTTACTGTAACCAATAATAGCATAAAACCCTCGTTTTTTGTACGGTTATCTTATTGGTTTCCGTTATAGCTAAAAAGTAATCCCCTTTCAGGCAAAAGACAGTCACTCATCTTGCAGCCGCGAACGCCCGAGCAATATAAAATAGTTTTATCAAGACCAACAATTTGGCCAACTCGGCACAACTTTTAGTTGAGTTGGAGCCGTGTTTACTTCTTCTTTCGGAACTTCATCCCGCAGTTTCCTGCTGAATGTAAATTCGGCTATGACGGGTATTAAATTGCTTTTCGTCGAAATCTAATTTTGGTTAGTAAAATTTGTGCAATGTTTCGATTGCCATATCGTTCATAGCACCAAAGGTACGTTATTTAAATAATTCTAATGAAACTAATTTAGTGAATTTCTGTGATAGATAACATTTTCCAATTACGCAATGCGGCTCACGTGGAGGTATTACTTGCACAGGGTTGCCAACAAAGCCATGTATGGTACAAAATTTCGGAAACCTTAAGAGTTATTAAAGAAAAAAGTCTTTATTTTAGTGTTTTTTTAACGAACTAGGTGTAGCAATTTATCCACCTATTGGATGCATCTCAGGAAACGCGACAACTCTCAATTAAAATATAAATCTCTTATGGTTTTTGAGATATTGCACCATTGTCAGGCTTTTCAGCATCCTGGGTATTATTATTTCTTGTTTTTAACAGGTCTGTGGTATAAGTTAATGACACAATACTATTAACTTTTTACGACATCAATATCTGTGCAATTTGTCTTATTTCATAGATTAACATTTACCAATATTTACGCATCACCTTCTTTCTCGACTTTTTAGATATTCGGAAGTACAGACACACGCTGATTTCCAGATCATTTTGAATTGACAGTTTCACTTTTTTCTTGCTAGAAATGTGGTAAATTTTACAATTAGGGATAATTCACGTAATCCAAAATACATCTTTCCCCTCTATCAACACATTTACAAGAAAAAAGAAACATTAATAGATTAAACACAACGTGGCAATATTGCCGAAGAATTTGACTGACGTCACTGACAGTTCCATTACAGGGGGCTGTTTGGTTTGGCCATATTTCTGCTAAACAAATTCTTAACGCGATGTTGCCGTTTTTGTTTTAATTTGCAATTTTTGTAGTTATATCTAGTAATGCAGGTTGTTCCTAAATCCTGTTGCGCTTTAGGCTTAATAATTTATTAAAAATCGTCAAAACGATTAGTTTGGGTTTAGAATTAGTATTGTGTGCTATTAATTATTGTTATTGTCTGTTTTAAAGTCGCTACGGTTTCCGACGTGTGGACTCCTATCCAGGACGTCTTAGAGCAGGATCTACAGGGTGGTCATTCGTGTTCGACCCGGCGGGCAGGCTGTCCTACTATTGGTCGATGATAGTGTCCCTGGCCTGTCTCTACAACCTTTGGGTCATCATCTACCGATTTGCCTTTCGGGAAATCGACTGTAAGTGTCTTTCTCCTTTAAATTCGATTCGTAATTCTTTTAGGAGCGGATTAACGTTTAATATTCCATTAAGCTTTAAAACGTTTTCGCTCTGTGCCGTTAAGGCGGCCATTCCGGATTGGTTGATGGCCTTATAAGAAGGTCACACGCCCCATGCGGTTTTCCGAGGGGGGCGATTATTTTCTATTTACAGACGAAGGGAAATATCAAGGGTCACTTGCCGGGGCATAATCCGATTTAGCCCTCGTAAAGCTAATAGGGTGAAATTCCGTCTTTTGTTTCAGCGAGTACGATATTGGTGTGGTTTTGTTTGGACTATTTCGCCGATTTTCTGTACTTGATGGATATTTTGGTGCATTTTCGCACTGGATATCTGGAGGACGGGGTGTTGCAGACGGACGCGGTCAAACTGCGCCAGCACTACATGAACTCGACCACGTTCTACATCGACTGCCTGTGCCTGTTGCCGCTCGATTTTTTATATTTGTCTATAGGATTCAATTCGATTTTAAGGCTTTCGAGACTGGTAAGTTTGCCTCCCCCCAATGACTGATGGTCACATAAACGTAATCTCATTTTCAGATTAAATTGTACAGATTCTGGGCGTTCATGGACCGCACAGAGAGACACACGAACTATCCAAACTTCGTTCGATCTTCCTATCTGATTCATACGCTGCTGGTGGTATTCCATTGGAACGGCTGCGTGTTCCATTTAGTTTTAAAAAATGATGGTTTTGGGAGCAAAAACTGGGTTTACAGCGACTCCGCCTCAAGTGAAGGTAAAAGCATCTAAAGTTATTTGCATCTTTAAGTGTTTTGTTGCAGATACGGACCACGTGAAAGCCTACCTGCAAAGCTATTATTGGTGCACCCTGGCCCTCACCACCATCGGGGACCTGCCGCGACCGAGGAGCAAGCCGGAGTACCTTTTTGTGATATTTCAGGTAAGTAATGAGAGTGACGTAATTTAAACATGGCAAAGCGAGGGACTTAAATTGACCTCGCAGCCGGTCCGACACCGAGAATTGACAGTGTAAATTGGACTTGGCTCTAAAGCAATTTTCCCTGGAAATTTCAACGAAGCGCGTTAAACGTTAGAGAACTTATTTCAGCGCTCCGAATTTGTTGGTTTCTATGGATAAGTGTTGCCACTGGAGGATTTTAAATGGGAACTTGATTTAACCATTAATTTCAGCTTCTATTTGGGCTCCTGCTCTTCGCCAGCGTCATGGGTCACGTGGCCAACATCGTCACGTCGGTGTCTGCAGCTAGAAAGGAGTTTCAGGGTGAGTCGTTTTGTATCATTTTAACAGCAATCATTTCGCTATTTTGTTTTACACTGCGAACTCAGCAAAGACGTTACGCCATTTGGAAAACACGACACAAGTAGGAGCTACTTTACATCGAAAGAGATCGTTTCCCTTGCACGTTCTCTTGGGGAGGTGTGATGCGAATTTTTAGAGTTTTACGAAGAAAACTCTGCGGAAGATTGTAATTGTGCTATCGGCGGTTAGTAATCTGAGAATATTGGCTTGTAAATTGCATATAGAAGGTTGAGATCAAGAGAGAAGATTGCGAACACAAAAACTTAATTATTCAGAAGTAATCCTTCAGAAGTATTCTTCCTAACATCCTCTGAAGAAATTGAAATTTTCGGACTGATCCAAACTCGTATAACGTTCTTTATAAAGCCTCTGACAGTTCTTTACAATCATTTTTCTTTGTCTAACTTCAACTTGTACGTATGCGACTTTAACAAGATTATTGATCAGCGAAGCTCGATGGTGGAGTCATATTTTTAACCCATTACCAGCTGTAGTATAAGCCATTTCTCAAATTTGCAATTCAATTTTTAATGATAAATTGGCCTAAATTAACCTTTCGATACCGTTCTAGAAGTGTCCCCAAAAAGCCTTCTTTGATATGCAAATTTTTAATATTAGAATCTGCTGCGTTCTAGTCCGAAGCAACTTTGCAATTCAAATTTACATTAACTTTAACTAAACTTTTTTCAAACTTTTTTGATGGTGGGAGTTTTCTGATGCTCTTGTTCAAGTATCAATCTCTCAATTTAGTTCAGGTTAACAGGAAACTAACGTGATCTAACCTTTCTTTTTATAGAGGACTACACAGACATGTGAACTTGGTACAAGACGGTTATATTTGCCCACATAATGTAGCATTGGTATCCCTATGGATACCGATTGACTAAACTCCTTCCCTCTTTTCATTCGGTGATCCCTTCCGGAAGCGCCAAAAAGCATTACTTCAGAAGGGAGAGTGGTATTCAACTTTTGTCCTTGTCCATCTTGCTATTTGTCGTTAAATTTCTGCTCTTCTTCAGCCGACTTTTATGTATAAGGAACTTCTAATCCTCTTATATTTCTGATATATGGGTTTGATAACTCCAAGCCTTCATCCATCTAAGAATTTCGGATTTGAAAACTCCCGGCCTTTATCTGCCTAGTAATCCTAGATTGGAAATTCCCAACCTTAATCCATCTAGGAATCTTTGTTTGGAAACCCCCAACCTTTATCTATCTAAGAATTTTTTATTTGAAAATTCCCAGCCTTCATTCGCCTAGGATGTGCATTTTTGAATTCGTACCCTTCATCTAGCTCCTATGCCTCGTCCTTTCTCTTCCCCATCCTGTTCTCTCATCCTCTCGAAAGCTGCTTTCTTACAAAGTATGTCTCCTATCACCTTATTAACCGTATTCCATCTCTCCTCTGATGCTATCATAATTTGTGATACAACCCGCTCTCTGTGATCTTTCTACCATAAATTCTTTGATACGGCTATTCTCTCGCATCAGAATTCTTCACAGTAGAAAAAAGTGTGGGCGACTTCAACTTTGAGTGAACCTGAACCAACTTGAACTAACTTAAAAATTACTCCAAAGTTTTTGATTTGTTTCTCTGAAGATTTAGAACTAAAGATAAACTTCTCATTTCTATATCTCTATTTGATTGAAATTAAATTCTCATCGGGTTTTGAAACCCAAGTATGACGAAAGAAAGGCGTTTTTGCAATATGTTGACAATTCGTCGTTCGAAGGATATTTTGTAGATTTCAGGCGAAAATCTAGAAAGTTTTTGCTAAATTAAAATTTTTTTCTAGAAATGTTCCGTATCAGAAGATCGTCGATTCAAAATATCCAGGCATGTCGGAGATAATTTCTTATTTGATAAACGTTAACTTTCTTTTCCAGGGAATTTTCTGGGAGACATCTTACCAAGAAAGTAGAAAATCCTTGATTAATTAAAAATATCTTTGGACAAAAAAAATATCTCTTTAATCTTGACAGTCTTTCTTTAAATGGAATTTCCCTTAATTTTTCGATGCAAAAATGTAGAAAATTTTGGATAAACCAAAATCCAATGATTTCGAGTAACTCTATTTAATAACGATAGTCCGCCTTTCCAGTGAATGTTGTAGAATCGAAGCAAAAAAGATAGAAAAGAGTCGACAAACAAAGATGTTTCGTACTCAATAGATATTACATGTATTTTGGAAGTTCCAGGGAAATTTCTAGTAGATTTGAAAGCAAAAAAGTAGAAAATTGCATATAAATAATCTTTCTTTCTACGAAATTCTCTGGTTTAATTAAAAAGGGCAGAAAATGAACATTTATTTCTACTAGGCCAATTGTTGTTAAGTAGCATTCCATCAACTGACAAATTGAAAGTATAAGGCTATAACTCAAGCTTCCATTAAACCCAATAGTCGATGGTCCCGATAAATTGCCGGATTGAGGGCTCAATTTTGTTAAACACCTCAGGCAAATCAGTTTTATAGGGGATAAGTAAGCTAATAAAAACGGTTTGTTTGCTAATGCCGAACTTTGAAGGGTCTGAACTCTGTTTTGATAACAACGAGAAACCTGTTTTCATTTATTTGTCTTAGGGAAAACCGTTCTCTTCAGATTTATCGGTAATAAAGCTGTGGAAGTGAAAAATATCAGGATTTGGAGAAAATGTTGTTTATTTATCAAATTGATTTCCGTAATTGGTGGAAAATTAAAAATCGTGTTTGATAATTTTCTACTGTTTTTCGGAAATTTTGCATGTAGGTGACGTAGTGTAAATGAGATTTCCCTCGTAATCTACTTATACAGAGTATCCGTTTCTAGATGTCATGTTTGAAATTGGCATTTACATTTTCGGTAACCATCATGAACATTTTTTTTTGTTACTAGCGCCATTTTGAATTTTTAACGTTTTTTATTTCAGCTTTTGTTGTTTAAGTAAAGGAAAACGAGATATGTGGAAATTAATTCAACAACATAGCTACGCCAGTATCCAGAAAGACGACAAGCAGCTCAATATTATTTTCCCTTCGCTCATAAAAATAAAATTTTTCCAAGTTGGCCAGCACGTTCACCAGATCTTTCTCCATTAGATTATTATTTATGGGGAGCTGTAAAAGACCTCATTTATAAATCTGTATCCTCCGATATTAAAGAGCTGCGCAGCAAGATCATCACAAATTAGAGCATAGAAGAAGCATTGAGTTGCGCTTAGAATTAGAGAGTTATATATCATCAAAATCAGAAAAAATGGTTGACAGTTGAGATCCTCATGTTTGGAGCTGATAGACACCCAGTATAACAAAGAGAATGCATTTGTGGTTTAAACTGACCGTTAATAATCTAAAATAATTGGTGGCGACAAAAAATGCGGTTAACGATTACATACCATTGTGGCTGAAATACTGCATAATTATTTATAAGCCGGGTCATTACTCGACGCTGAAAATAGATACATTTTGATTATGGAATGATCAAGCTATTATCTATGAAAGTTTTCCTCCAGTCCGGGACTAAAATAATCCCATTGTCCTGTAGCCTTTACTCATCACTTTTAGGAAACTTTTCCGATATAACTCGATCCGCTCCACTTGCGAAGCTGCCTTTAAACAACTCCGAACTTGCCTCGAACTACGTCATTACCTTCGCCCTTAAAGTTTGTCTTGCTATTTTCGTTGCTCGTTTATTTGAGTTTTGTTTGTCTCGGAAAGTTCTACCTGTAATATGTTTTCGAAGGAAACTCGACAGTGTGTTCCAGAATGCAATTATTATTGCCTTAAACCCATTTGTGACATATTAAGAAGACTCATCAGCCTAGTTATTAAAAACTTCACTTCCTCACATCTGCGTATTTTCCATATAGTGTTTGCGCTCTGAAGACTGCTCTGTTAATAGAGTCCCCCGCTTCATGAAGCTTTAAAAACTGAAACTATATTGCTTCCTGAGGGCGAATTAAAGGAATTCGAAGTTGAGCAAAAAGGAAAATCATCCTCCGAAGCCGGTCGTGAATAATTCAGACGCCATTTGCCCCAGCTCGGTGCTCCTTTCTATACTTACCCGTTTCGGAAAGAAAAGGAAACCATTTAATAATGAATTAGCGATTAAAATTTTAGGTCTGTTTTCCGCTCTATTACACTGTACCAGATACTATTGCCCATGAGGTGTGTTAACATGCGGAAATCAGCTGATTGTGGAGTTGGACCATAACCGTGAAGGTTATGATAGGAATATCGTTAGCGGTGCACCCGCCATTCCTGAAATAGCCGCAGTGGGAGACGCGGGCCCCCCCGATCGATGGCCCCCGAGCTAAAAATAGTCCGACGCTGTCCTACATTCGGCGCCGCAACTGGGACGTCGGGAGAAAAATGACATTGAATTGGGAACGGTGCCGCATAGTGGGCCCCCCTCATTTGACTGCCAAATGTGCCGGTTATCGAGTGTATGTTAAATAAGGCGTTTCGAATTCAAATTTCCACAAATTTCAATTTAATTTTGAGTTTTAAATTAGGCCCGAAAGATGCGACCGTATGAAAATTCAATCTGTAAGCGATGCGATCATTTTGAATCTAAATTTATGGGAAGTTGAAGTCGAGGTATATTGTCTGAATTTCTGTCTCGTGCATTTCTTTACTCGTTTTCGAGTTATTTACAAAATAATTATTGGAGATTGTCAAGGGCAACTGCGAGTCCGGCTCTGTAACACAGAAAGAAGTCAACATTGAAGTTGCAATTATTTCTGTCCCTGAACCCCATCACGCCACAGTTTCTCTGGCAATAAACATAGATGGTCTATTACTTATAGATGAGGGATTTGAGAGCTCAAAATTCAGTAGGGTCTGTTGGGGTAACTGCAATTTTTCAAGGAAATTTTTAAAAATGTGTTTCATAGCGAAAATCTTCTAATGCTGGTTTCTAGGACATTTACTTCACCCTGCCTCCTCTTCGCAATTGTTTTGTGGTCAACCTAGCTGCATATTTTACTATTTATATTCATAACTTGAGGGACTTTTCAGTCTAAAATCCGTGGGCGCAAAACGTTTATTTAACCACTATTTTTCAATATTTTTCTTTCTACATAAATCTATTTCACTACCGCACTTTTCCATTAATAACCAAACTGATTCTATTCACTATTATTCAGAGAATATTTGGTCGCAACTTTATTGGTTTATTTAAAAAGCTGAAAAAACATTTCTGCTCTTGCAAATGTTTTAATGTACGAAAAATTTGTAGAAAAGTGGCAAGTCCGGGAACGAATAGAGAATTCAAATAGAAATGGAAAAACAATGTTGGACATCCAGGAAACATATGTTCTTAACTACTTATTGACTTCATATCCTGTATTTTTACTTATCAAAGATTTTCTACATTTTTGCATAATATATCACGAAAAGTTCCCGTTAAAAAAAGACCGTCAAGGTTCAGGAGATACTTTTTATATACAGATATTTTTTTAATAAAGGATTTTCTACTTTCTTGGCGTTAAATCTAACAGAAAATTCCTTGGAAAGGGTGGTCATCGGTCCGAATAAGAGAACTTTGCGATGTCCCTGGATATTTCTTTATCGATGAATTTCGAATCTGGAAAATTTCCTGAAAACGAGTGTTATAATTCTGAATAAGGGTAAAAAATTTCTGGAAAGTGGACTGTCCTGATTAAGTAGATTTTCTCTACGTCTCTGTTTTTTGTTTATCAAAGATTTTTAATAATTTTGCGCTGAAAAAATCGAGAACTTTGAGTTAAAGAAGAACTATCAATATTCATTAGATATTTTCTACATCCAGAAATATTTTTGATTAATCACAGGTTTTTCATTATTTTGGCTTGAAATACACCAAAAAAAAACTCTTTGAAACGGGAAGTTAATGTTTGAAATAAAAAATATATTCAACATCTCTGCATTTTCTTTATCGACGGTTTTCCCTTTTCTTTATTGAAACCTGCCAAAAAATTAACTCGAAATATAAGTGCAGGAGGTCTTTCCTTCCTCTTAGTAATTAGTGCCAAAAACCATTGTTTTAAAATACAAACCTGCTTGAAAACAAAAATTAATGTCAAAATTAATATGTTAGTTTCTCCATTCAAAAACTTTTTATTTCTCAGCAATTTTCGAAATTTTTCAGTTCAGTTTTAGGTCAGATGATCTTTTTTCTGTTCAAAAAATTTTGTTTTATAAAAAAATTTTTACCTTTTTGCACTAAAAAACTATCACAAATTCCCCTTGAGGGACTTTGAATCGTTAAGAGATATTTACTACGTCCAGGGAATTTCTTAATCAAGAATTTTCTACTTCCGTTCTTTGAAATTTATCAGAAAATTCCCTAGAAACGAGGAAAGCTAAAGTTCAGAATAAGAAGTTAATCTCCAACTTCCATGGGTTTTTCTTTGTCGACGATTTTTTACTTTCTTTCATTGAAAATTAGCAGGAAGCTTGTCTTTTTTTCGTCTTGGGATTAGTGTCAAAAAACAATTTTCTACTTTTTTGTGTTCAAATTTATCGGAGATTTCCCTGGAAAGAGGGATTGTTACGGTTAAGCAGATTTCCTCGACGTTTACGGATTTAGGAACTACCATGATGTCGTTGTGCATAAACCTTATACATCAAAATTAAACTAAATTGCATACTTTCTGCATAAAAAATATTTAGAATATTTTAAGTTTGTGCCAATTTCATTATTTTCTTGAATTATTTAAGAAAATCTCCAAATAATATCTTACGTTACCTCTTTGTACTTCTCTTGTTAAGCATAGGTAACTAGGAATTACCATTTTTGTGGTTCACTTTTCTGTACCATTAATTATGAAGCACCCTGTATAAATTTTTGACTTTACATTTTTAGGTCTTTGGTGAACTTATTCTAAAAACATTGACGATGAAAGTTCGAAAAATTGCAAAAGTAAATAGTCGGCAAGAAACTTGTTATCAGTCGATAAGAGAGCATAAGGAGGGTTTATTAATCTGTCGGCCTGTTCTAGGTATGTTTTCGGACAGATTCAAAAAACAATCTTCTCCATAAATTTGCAAATTGTTTAACGAGCTCCCCTGTTCATAAACCGCCGCATTCTGCAGGCAATTCGTATCATAAATTCCTGCAATAGTTTCTCCGTAGAACGCATACTTTTCTCGCTTTCCTCCTACTGATTTACCGGAATTCGTGGTATAGCAAAACATGTTCAAGCCTGCTTAGTGACGTTATTAAAAGTTCCGGGTAGGTCTGTTCCAACAGAGAGCTGGCAAGACCGAGTCCGGATTATTCGAAATATGCGCAGGATACCGGTCGGGCCCCTTTGCTTATATTTCTCATTTCTGATCCGGAATTGGTTTTCTGCCCTGTTGGAACGAAGCTTTTACTGTCCATAAAGTAAATTGAATTAAAAAAAAAACAAGCAGCTAAGGACGTTAAAATTGCCATAAAGGGAGTTAACGCGAACGAGGGGCAGTAAAAATTACTCTGGGGGCCTTAATGGCTCCGCTAAACATAAGGGAGGATGGGTTATTTTATTATAGTCTAGTTAATTAACGTTCAGATGCCAGACAAATTTATATAACGTAAAAATCCGTTTACCCTTCAAGACCAAAACCGTGTTTGCAAAATAACAATATCGTCCAGATGAGAAACGTATTTTCGAGGTATCGATAAGGGTCACGGATGAGTGGACGTGTTCTAAATGCGTTATCTTCTCCCTTCACTCAGCCTGGGGACATTTTTTGGTCCAAATTGACATTGATTCGATATCGAGGATGCACAGACGAAAAGAATTAGATTCCAAAATGGTTCTTGATATACGGTGTGTTAATTTGAGAACGAACCACCCTCGATATTTTGGACCCTATAGAAAATATGTAAATATGCAAAAACACGTCGATTTTATTTTCAAGGGAGACATTCTTTAAGTCGATTTTCTGTTAAATTGCATGCACCCTCTAGCGGGAGTGAAAAGAACGACTAAAATTCTTCAATGGGAAGGGGAGTTGATTTATACCTCATTTAATAAGTCTTTCAATTATCTGTCCAAATGTGCCTGGTTTTTTCCATTGAAAGATTTTCAAAAATAATGTCTAAACTATAAGCAAGATTAGGTATCAACTGTATTGTAGAAAAATTGTTTATTAATGTTTTAAGCGTTCAAAATGTTGTACATTATTTTCTGAACAGAAATAAAGTTTGTTTTCAAACTTCACTCTAACATTCACAAAAACTTCAACTTGAATTTTCTTATGCGCAATTAAAATTCTCTTCAATCCTTCTTAATCTTGAAGCTGGGTTTTATAAACAAAAGATTTAAAATGCCCCCAGAGAAAAAAAAACCAGAGGTGTTAAATCGGGCTATCGTGGTGGCCACTCAATTGGTCCCCTTTGACCAATTCATTTGTCAGAAAACCTATCGTGTAATCATTATCTAACAGGAAGAAAATAGTATAGTGAAGCTCCATCGTGTTGATAATGAAAATCTTGTAAAACGCTATAATCGGCTTTTATCGTACGAAAGAAAATTTACAATAATAAATAATAATTTAACAAAAAAACTTAAGAATTTCATTGTCCTTTTTTAATCGAGCAATCTTACTGTTACTATTTTTTTCTATAAGTATAATATTTAACTGAACTCATTTACAAACACAAATAAATAAATAGAAACCAAAAGAATCATCTGTTGTTTACAATATGTTGAAGGATTGAAGAGAGTAATTACAGTTGCGTGTAGAGAAATTCAAGTAGAAGGATTTGTAAATGTTGGAGTGGAGTTTAACTGTATTACTGTAAATAATGGAGAGCATTTTGAACACTTAAGACATTAATAAACAATTTTTCTATAATGCAATTTATACCTAATCTTGTTTACGGTTTGGACATTATCGGTTACGGTTGTATGGATATATGGTTAGATTATTATTTTTGAAAACCTCTCAATGAAAAAAACCAGGTACATTTGGAAAAGTGATGAAAGACCTTTTAATTGAGGTTATAACTCAACTTTTCTTCTTATTGAAGATGTTTTAGTGAATGTTTGCACCCCTGCTAGAACGTCCATGTGTTTTTACAGATTTAAATACTTTTTATAAAGACCGAAATATCGAAGATAGTTCGTTATCAAATTGACATGCTGTATGATAGTACCGCTTAAAGGCAAGTTTTATCGACTATAACTTCAAGAGTATAGTTAAATACTTACATTAAGTCAAAGAACTCAAGTCCTTTGATTTAATGTAAGTCAAAGTAGTAAGTCGACTGACAAAAGACCTAAGTCAAAATACTTAAGTCAAAAGACTTAAGTTAAGTTTTTAAAAAGATATAAAATGAATAAACTGACAATCTTTATTGTCATATTACAAAAGATTATAAAATGCTGCAGCACTTAACCGGAGATGCATATTATGAAGGTTCCCGACAATGACACGAGTCAAGGTATATTGCTGGTGCATGGGTTATTAATTAAGAGAAGGACTCTAATAAAGCCAACCCGGTATAAAAAAGACCATTTTTCTAACTAATTGGTTTATAAAAGTAACAAAAGACCAGCACCGAGCACCAAGAAGAAAATTTATATTAATTATCTAGAATCAAGTTTTTATTTATGTCTCTCGGATGAAAAAAATCTTCCGTGTAACCCAAGCTTGTCCGATGTAACTTTCATCCTTTTCCCGGATAAAAATTCAATATTTTTGCTTTTATAACTTTTTACATGGTTTGCAATGGTTCTATTTCACGAATTGATTAGTGAACAATGGCCATCGTGCACGGAGACTGTTTATCCGACGGTTATTATTAAGTTTTTTGCCATAAACCTACCGGAAGGGTAACTTATAATCAGCGAAGTTGAGTCTCTAACAAGAGTTGCTTTGGTAACTCGCAGACAATAGCGACGATGATGAGAAACTTTGCTTTTGATCCAGCTCTGGTTAAGTTTCGTCTCGTTTAATGGGCGGCCTTCCAAATTTAATAAAATTAACTTGTTCAAGATGTAGAAATGAGATCCCCAGCAAGGAAAAACTCTATGGGTTTTTGAATAATCTTTAAGGAAAATACAAAAATCAACCGTTTACTTTAAATATAACTGACTTTGTATCTCTTACAGTTTCGAGATCCCCATAATAGCTTCCACCCTGATGAGTCCCTATTAAGGCTTTTAGTGTTGGGATGAATCGAAGGTGCTTGAGATAGAATCCTATCGATTTCAGTTAAAAACTGCATCTTTAGTCAAATAAACACCAGATAAGGCAATTTGTAAAAAAACCTGAGAAAAATCGTTCTCAGTGAGATAAATACCTTCGTCAATAAGAATAAAGATAAAATTATATCATTTTGATTGAAAATATCGAATAAAGACCTGATGAGGTAATTTGAAGTAGAAACCTGGAGCTACAAGATTATGTATAGTAACCTGGGAAAATTGCTCCTAATGAGCTAAATTCATGAACAAAAATATAGACAAAAGTTCAAGAAAAGTTACGTCTCTCGCTTTAGCAGCGCTGGGTTTAAAAATGTCGAGTCAAGACCTGATGAGCCAATTTGAAGCAGAAATCTGAAGCTACAAGATGATATATAGAGATGTGGGGAAATTTTAACAGAGTGAGTTATATTGTTTCATCAACAAAAACGAAGAGGAAATTGCTTCTTCCTTTTGGTAATCCCTGATTCGCTGTGTTCAAAAATGTCGTGTAAAGATCTAATGAAGTAATTTAAAACAGAAATCTGGGCCAACAAGACGATACGCAGAAACTTGAAAAAATTACTCACAATGAAATAGATTTGTTCATCAACAAAGATGGATGAACTGCAACTTCTTCGGCTGCTCCTAACTGAATTTCGTAAAAAAGCCCTTGAAACACGCAAACATTTTTAAAATTTACCGGAAATTTCAGAGATTTTTCCTGTTTTTTTTTTTTCAATTTTTCGCACCAATAAAGGACAATGATAAAAGATTAAAATTAATCGTTCAAATTTTATGGCTATTCGATTTCCTGCTGAATAATTAATTCAAAGTTAATGAGTGAAAAAGGCCATCCCGAAAGAATCGCCCATCGAGGCGTTTTGCAAACAAATCTCGCGTTTACGCTCTGCAGCATGTTATAAATTGAGCCGTTTCGTATGAAAGTGATTTACAGGGTCGAAGTATATTTTAGGTGTAAATTACTCAGCAGCGTGTAAGAAGTTAATGGCTTATAAAAGCCGGATAAATAGGAAGTCACGAAAAGCCTTAATCAACGAATTTACAATGTGTGGGCAAAGTCGACTTTTGGCACTGTGTAAAAGTTTGTTAACAGTGACCGAGGGTGATAGATAAATGATGCCAAACTTGATCCCCACGATACGCCCTGCAATTCCCTCCGAAAGATTTACTCGCAAATAATTTGCATGTGGAATCATAATTCCGGAACTGCCCACACTAGAGATTTGGTTGAATTTCTATTTCAGGTAAAACGGACGACGATCCAATCAAACAAAAAGGCCCTTTTCTGGGGGATGTAAAAGCTGGAAACTCGGAAGATAGTGGCAAAGAATACTTTGTATGCAAATAAGCACATAAATAGCTTTAAACTGCGGCAAAACTTGCCGAGATACTGGAAGCGAGCCGAAGGGATTTCACGTAGTTCAAGGGCCCGTGGCGTGAGCTTTTTATCGGTGTTCATGCGATCACGGGCCCAATTATAAATCTATCCATCTTTTTTGTCAATCCAATTCGGCCTGATTTCTTGCTAATTGCGTTCCACGTCAGTGTCCCATTAGATCCTGCCTAATTTATCATCGAAAGGGCCACGCGTATATATGTTTTTGCTGATCAATAACAGGGCAATGATTGTCCCCGGGGACCGCTCCAAAAAGTTTCATTATAAAGACCATTAAGGAAACAGCCGCTATTCGTCGTTATTTGCTACAATTAAAGGAATCGGTTTTATAACCGAAATAAAACTGAAAGTTGCAGAATTCGCATCCGAAGGGATGAAACATTTATTTCCCCGGGAAAACACTGCGGAAAGACAGCACGGGACTGAAAATGGTCGGGAAATGACAAATGGAAGCAAATGAAACGATGTCTTGATAAAGGCAGGTTTTACTAGTGTTTAGCGTCAGGAACAACGCCGAGTCTATCTTCTTCCAGATCGTAAACAATGGGCTTTGTTAAAACGTTTGATGAAGTCGGACAAAAATGGGAAAAACCGAATCGATAATGTCAGATCGTCATTACGGCACTGTGTCGTAAAATCTCCTTTTGCATAACGTATGGTAAATCCCCAGAAACAAAACTTATCGACGAGTCTCGCTGTTGGCTTTAGTACCAATTTTCTTTTGAATTGAAAGCTGTCTGTCACTGCCGCGGTGATCTACCAAAATCGATTTGGCTGAGGCCAATTTAGTGGGTAATCCCCGAGGGATCAAGCTAGATGAAAGCATTCTAATATTTGATGATGATCAAATGTTAACATACGGGTAACAATTCCTGTCCTAGACCTGCTTTTATATTCTATTTGGAGGCTTTAAATTATATATCGAGGAACGGTTCTCCAGGTGTTGCGCTTATACAGGGTGTCCGAGTAAGAATGGTGCCAATTAGCATCGAGTGCTCTAGGTGGCATGTTTCAATGCAGAAAGCAGAGGAGTCCTATTAAAATGTGTATGTCGATTAAATTTTTCGGACAGCCTGCAATTCGAGGTGATTTTTTACCTCATCTACAAAGCGATATGAAAGGTGATTTTAAGAAAAAAACTTCACATACAGGGTGAGTCAAAAAAATAGGCCAATACTAAACTGGTGATACTAGACACCAAGATGTTGTGATTGAGCTCAACATGGCCTATACCAACGTCGCTAGTTTAAAAGATACAGCGTGCTCAAAGTTTAAATTTTATTCTGAAATTTTTCAAAATTAAGAAAATTTTGATAGCATAAATTTGAAAATTGGTAGTTTTATGTTTTTTAGTCTGAAAGTTACGAATTTTAAATTTATTTTGACATTGGTCCTAGATTCACCCTATTATTTAAGTAATTTAAAACATATTTTTTATCTGTCGAGCCATGCTTAAAACAAGTTGAGAATTTAAAAGAACTCTCAACTCTATAGAGAAATTGTTTTCTTGTTTAGGTAGTTTAACTCTGTCGGTTTCTAAGTTAATGGCATTTAAAAGATTTGATATATTTTGCTATGATTTTTTTTTCATTTTTTTGTCTTTCTTTTTTTCATTTTCATTCTCTTCAGGAGTTGCAACAAAAAATACAAGAAGCCACGAATATATTTAAAAGTAATAGGAAAATTTTGTTTAACATTCAGAGACATTTAAGAAATTGTATTTTAAAATGTATTGAGATGATGATGGACATTTTCAATATTTGACTGGAGGTTTGTCATTATCTCTATAACCAAAAATTGTTATTTATTGTTACTTTTATTACTTTTCTATATTTTTTCATCTTTTAAAAATAAAAAATAATAGCAAAATACATTGCACATTTTAAATGTAAATAACTTAAAAATCTATAGATTTAAAAAACTCAAACAAGAATACATTTTCTCTGTAAAATTGAGCATTTTTTAAAACATTTTTGACTTGTTTTAAGTATGGCTCGACAGATAAAGAAATAAGCTTAAAATTCGTAATTCCTACACCAAAAAACATGAAACTACCAATTTTCAGATTTATAATATCAAAACTTTCTTAATTATTGAAAAATTTCAGAATAAAATTTAAACTTTGAAAACGCTATATCTGTTAAACCAGCAACATTGGTATAAGCCATGTTAAGCTCAATTACAATATTATGGTGTCTAGTATCTCTACTTTAGTGTTAGCCCATTCTTTCGCACTCAACCTGTAGACATATGTCCAATTTCAATTATTTAAGGATTTAGAGGACTGCAAAGTTCTTTACGTATTATCTATTTATTACTAAAAATTACACAACAGTTACAGTTACAGTTAAAAGAAAAATCTCATAGCAGTTACTCAAAATATTCTTCTTCTGCAAGAATGCTTGATAACTATGAAGTAATGAATTGTTCACCCAAATCAAATTATCTGGAGGATTCTTAAAACAAAATGTAACAAATGCAAATAAACATGTCAAATTTGTTCCCTACGAAAATCTATGCTTATAGCACTGAAGAATATGCTGATTTAATTTTTGTATTTGGTTACTACAATGGCAATAGTTGCCAATCAACATAAAAATATCTAAAAAAAAGATACCCACATAGGCATCACCCCCACCATTCAGTTTTTCTCGAATTGTTCAGAAGATAGCAAGAAATAGGTAACCCTCCTTCAGCAAAACCTATTCGACCGCATGAAATTTAATATAGAGAACTGAAGAATGAATTCTGTTATTAACAATCCTAGAATTAGCACTCGAAGAGTAGCACACAATCTACATTACGTCAAAACTTTTGTATGAAGTGTATCGAACCGCGAAGTCTTTCATCTCTATCATCTACAGCCTGTTCAGGCTTTACGTTCAGAAGATGCACAAGAGCGATTAATATTTTGCCATTGGTTATTGCAGCGGTATACCCAAAATAATGATTTTATTTCACATACTATTTGGTCTGATGAATCGTGTTTTGCACGAGATAGAATAAATAATTTCTATAATGAACATGTCTTACAAAATCCGCATGCGATCAAGCCAAGGAGATTTCATCAACGTTTGGGGCAAAATTTTTGACAACAATTTGCTAGACTTGCATGTATTTGATGAACGCTTAAATGCAGATTGCTACAGAAATTTTTTGGACAATGCACTTTTAGGTTTACTTGATGAGAATATGTCACTTAATGTATTTCAAAATATTTGGCACCTGCATAGTGGTGCACCACCTCATCGAAGAGCGGTAGTTATTAGATGGTTAAATGGATGTTTTGGAAATAATTGGATTGGTAATGCCGGTCCAGTTTCATGGCCACCACGATCTCCTGATTTAAATCCTTTGGATTTCTATTTATGAGGTTATACCAAAACAAATTGTGAACCAAGACACAATTAACAAAAGAGAACAATTGTAAGATAGAATACAGATGACTACTGCTGATATAAAAAATTGCCCAAATATGTTGATTAGAGTGGAAAATTCATTATTTCATCGTTGTGAAGCATGTATTCTTGCAGAAGGACATTTTGAGCAAATGCAAAGATATTTTTATTTTTAACTGTTTCATTTGTGTAGTTGTTAGGAATATACGAGAAACATTGAAGTCTTTTAAATCTTTAAATAATTGAAATCGGACATGTTTATATGAAATTTTTTTTCTTAAAATGGCCTTACCTTTCATCTGCCTCACTTTGCAGGTGAGCTAAACAATCACCTTGTACAAGCAAATAGCTCATTTCTTCAAAGTTCTTCTTCCAACAAATTGTCACTCAGGCACACTTTCTTTTTGACCAAACCAGCACTGGTTCTTGTACATAATGCTCGAAGATACCCACTAATTGATTCCAATTTTTAATTTTTTGCAGCCAAACTCGATGGTGTAAAAACCTACATGCGAATGCGCCGTGTGCCCACGCACCTCCAAGTCAAAGTCATCAAATGGTTCGACTATCTGTGGCTTACCCAGAAGTGCTCGGATGAAGAACGGGCAGTTTCATGCCTTCCGGACAAGCTCAAGGCCGAAATCGCCATCAATGTGCATCTGGACACCCTCAAAAGGGTGGAAATATTCCAAAACACTGAGGCCGGTTTTTTATGTGAGCTAGTGCTTAGGCTAAGACCGGTGCTGTTCTCGCCGGGAGATTATATTTGTCGCAAAGGTAAAGCTATAAAAATATGTAATTTTTTCATGCCGGACCTGTATTTCCCTGGCGTTTGTATAATTTGTCGTAAAGGTGAGTTATGGCAGTGCATGTTTGGGAAATTCGATGGGGAATTAGGAATAATTGATATGGAGTGCCGAGGTGAAGACAGTCGTTAATTTTAATGAGTAGTGAAATTGGGGCGAGACGTCTTAACTAGAAGCTCGGTTTGCTAGTGAGGATTCCGGATTGCGGCAGTTTACTTGGCAAGTACATCTGCGTGTCTAGTGTGTATCAGTTCCCAGCCAGCGGTAATTAAGTTTTGGGGGAAGCTCGTTATGCTGAGAGAGAGAGAGATATTTAATATTTCTTAATCAAGCTATCTGGGCACATGAAAACTGGATAGAAAATTTCCTCCATACCACACAACTCAGTTTGAGACCTCAAATTACTGCGTTAATCGAACCAGTTTGGATTAGCAACTTCCAATCCCACGTCCGTACCGCAAACTTTACATAATCCCCTCCCAAATTGGACAAAAACCGACCTCAATAAGGGACAACAGATTTTGGATCTAATTATCCCCCCATGCTAAAAGTAAATAAGAGTACAAGAGCGACGCAGCCGGTAGAGGTGTGCAACCGAATAGCTTCGATAAGAGCCGGTGACAGTAATTGAGTTAGCTGCTGCGTGGAGCTCTCAAAGCGCCGGAAAATTGAGCCCGCAGCTGCAGTTAGCTGCAAATTGTCAAACACGGGTCGGCTTTCTCGAGGAAGAGCCATTATTTATTTATTTTTCTGCGGTTTTATTGATCTCTAATGGCTTTGAAGGTTTAAATGGCAACCTGTGGGAGATTTAAAGGATGGAACGCCCCGCCCGATGCGGAAATGAGCTGAACGTTAAAAACAATCGCATTGAGCTTGAAAATTTAAATATTGCGGAGTATATCAAATTGAAATTTGCATTTTTCCAAGCAATGAATTGCGCCCTGCGTGCGAGTGCTTGTGAAGAATAGGTTTTTCCAAAAATAGATCGAATTCACGCTAACTTGAATGCGGAGTATCTATAAATTTATGTGCAAAACTGCGATATTCGGTTAGAAAGAAAGAAAATAATATATCCAGCCCATCTCCATAGAAAACATAGAAAAGCAACTGCCATCGGCAATAGAAAATTTTCCCGTTCACTGAAGATTATCTTTTGCCAATAAACTCTGCCCAAATTTCTATCGAAACTGGCAAAATATAAAAGGGAATATATATTTATTATGTATAGATTTAAATGTTTTTCTTACAAAGGCCCAAAATCCAAATGGCGGCAACCTTTTCTCTGGAAATATTAAATGTTTTTGAGGACACGTCACATGTTTAAAAACTCCTCCCCTTCATCACTTTGATATCCTTTCTTACTTCTGATGATTAGGTCTGGCAACCCAGCAACTCTCTTTTATCAACCACCATATTGACTTCCCTCAAGCGGTTATGCGGGTGTGACGTCACATCAACGCTGTTTGAACCCAAACACCGTTGCCAGGCTTCCTTAGAAGATTTTTATTACACTGCAGCTATTTGCATTCCATGATTGAAAAATGGTCCAAGATAATGGTCCTAGATAAGAGCTTAAAGCGTTAAGACCTCTTTTATTGACATTTTTATTTCCACTTAGTACAAAACTAAATTATTTCCTTTAATTTCAGCTGCAGTATTTCTTTTCACTTTATATTTAACCCTTCGTTTTGTATTTTTAGGGGAAGTAGGCAAGGAAATGTACATAGTAAACAGAGGGCGTCTGCAGGTAGTGGCCGATAATGGTCGAAACGTGTTGGCCACCCTCAAGGCTGGTAGCTACTTTGGTGAGATCTCCATCTTGAATATGGGCACGGCAGGTAAATGGCTGGGTAAATATCGTCGGCAGGCGAGGAGCGACACTGGGACGGCCGCCATTTTTCTCTACTTATCTCATTTTGCAACAATCTTCTCCCATTTCCAATACACTGTATTTATTTGGCTGTTGGCAACCCAGAAAGACCAAGCGATGCGAGATTCTCTTGTATTCACTCAATGTTTCAGCTAACCAAAGGGAATTTCGCATCTTTTGCATGTCGGCATGTCGTTTTAACCGATCCTGCCTGGCTTGATTGACTGATTACCCATTTTACAAATTTCTCTTTACTTGTTATAGTACCCGACAGAAACTCTTTTGCCCGCGTGACATTTTTGTTCAGATTTTGTAGGGCAAGACCGTTTCTATATAGCTTTGCAGTGATATGATAAATTTTTACTCCTTTCCCCCAACTTACAAAACGAGCTTCGTAGAACGTTGATCACTCCCTAGCCGATCATTTTCCCCACGGTAATTAGTCATAAATACCGATTTGACATTTTGAGCACGCAACGGGATTCGTCGTGGAAAGGCATATATTTTCAGGTGTCACGTTTCAAAGGGGGGTCGCGTATGCCGAGTTGGCCATCGTCCAAAACACATTTTCCAGGGACCTTTTCCTAGCCATAAATATGGAGTCGCAAAGCTCTTTGATATCGGATTTTGGGACTTAATGACGGCCACGGCGTTGCGGTTCTTTTGGCCACGTTTCCTAGTTTTGTGTGTCTCTCGAGTGCGTTTTTTCGCCAGGATTATATTCTGGTAAAGGGACTCTGGAGAATGTAAGTTTGGCCAGTTTTACGGAGCTAATGGCAATAGAATTGGGCTATTACTGGATAAAAATAACGTCTAAATCATGAAGGATATTATACCTAGCTTGAGTTTCCTGGCAACAAACTCCTCAAAGATTGTATAGGATGTCTCCAAATAACGTTGAAATACTTTGGAAGGTGATTTTAGAGATTGAAATAATAAAAGAAGTTCTTATAAACATACCCCAAAAGTGGTTTCTTCAAGCGACTAGAACCCCTTGAAGGGGGAACTCTGAGGATGGTTTTTTCTCAATATACGTATTCTTTCGAGTTCAACAGTTTCCGGTTTGCGCTAAAATTATGAAATTCGGTATACTGTAATAAGTTGGAATGGGAAAACTTTCCTTGCATTAATGACTGCAGATTTTAGTCAGGGGCGTCACATACAGGGAGTTTCTTACGGAACTGTTGCCCTAACTCTTCTGTTTGTGACATTTATTAATTTTTGAAATCAAATTACTGAATTTCTAAGTAAAAAAGGTCCTTTTATTTCATCTTGTTGGGATAGGACGTTTTCTAGAAAAATGGGTTTTTATGAAGCAATGCACGATTACATGGACATTGAAATACATCACAAACATAGTAGGCATCCCTGTAATAGAAATGTTTTTTTATTAATCAGCAATAAGAAGACTAATATTATTAAAGATTTATTACTTATTCATAGCAAATGTTGAAAATAGCCCTCGTTTATCTCAATGCATCCTTCAATTTTTTTCTTCATAGATTCTGATGTCCATGAAATCGTGCATCGGTCTATAAAAGCTCATTTTTCTGAAAAAGGGTTTATCCTAACGATACAAAATAAGAAAACCGTTTTTACTTTAAAATATTTGATATTCAGTAATTTGAAATTAGAAAATTTAAAAATATCACAAACAAAAAAGTTTTGGCAATATTTACTTAGGAAACCCCCTGTATGTGACGCCTCTGACTAAAACCTAAAATTATTGCCAAAAAGAAAGTTTTTCCATTCCAGGTTATTACATTATATTGAATTTCATCATTTTAGCGCAAAACGTTTCGAAAATATTGCGAAAAACCATCTTCAGAGTTCCCCCTTTAAGGCATTCTACGACTTTTAAGAAGAAATTTTTGGGGTACGTTTATCAGAACTTTTTTTATTATTTTAATATCTAGAATCACCTCCTAAAATATGTCAACGTTATTTCCGGACACCCTGCAGGTACCCTTTTGTACAACTCCTTTCTTTGACTTCAACCGTAGGGCCTGAATTTTTCTTTACACTTACATATTAGTAGGTAATTACCCCTTTTCTTCTTCTACTTTATCCGCTTATACCCTAAGTTAAAGGATTAATTTGCGCGTTATCGATGAATGTTTAATTAGGCAACAGAAGAACAGCCAGTGTGCGCTCTGTAGGCTACAGTGATCTCTTCGTGCTGAGCAAGAAAGACATGTGGGACGTTCTGAAGGAATATCCAGCGGCCAGAGTTCGTCTAGAAGCCATTGCTGTCAAGAGACTGGAGAAATACAAGCGAGCACCTCTGGAAAAGGGTAAGAAATTCGTTAAATAGTTGCGTCAAACGCTGGACATTTGGGTTTATTGATGGGTTAGTCCTATCGTTGGAGCATTAAGGAACATAATTTGTATGCAGTCGTTAATACACCTTAGATAACCACCACTTCTCTAATGAATCCGCTGCAGTGCAAGTTAATGGACGTATTCAGGGAATTTGCAGCAGTCAGACGCTGCAGCACCTGCTTAAATTCGCTGACTGCTTTCTGTCTGACAATCTGATTGTCAGACAAAGGCAGCTGCTAATGGGTTGCAGTGAAAATTCAAAGTTAAAAATTCCAGCATAAGACAGCTCTACAAGGAAATGCAGCCGCTAAATAATACGAACAAGGTCTTTCCGTAGTATACAGGATTTTTCATTTAAAAACGCACAAGCAATTATTTGTGAAACCAAATTAAAAAAAAAAAAAGTTTCAAACAAAGATTGCTTGTTATGAAAGGGGACATCCAATGTACATAAGCAGATTTTTTATTCTAGGTCCTTTAAAGGACATTTCAAGGCCAGCTTTGTTTTTTTTAATGGAACACCCATTTTTTTTTTTAATTTGCAAAGAACTTAAAGAATTAAGTATTTTTTGCTGGAAAAGTTTTTTCAAAAACTTCTTATTTTCTAGGTATTAACAAAATTTGAGTAAGCACATTTAAAATAACACATGACTTAAATTGCGAAGAAAACTTTATTAATGGAAAATAAAAATTCATGGATTCTAAAAATTAACCTAAATCATCAAAATCATGGTACAAATTATTTTTAAACATTTATCAGCCAAATAAAAAAGCTATGTTTTCACTAGAATATACTCGTAAATTGTTTTTGGTTAATTGACTTTATACATTTCAAAAGAACCTTTAAGACGAAGCTAATTGTTTTTTAATTAAAGTTATTAATTTAAAAGTAGAAAATGGAGAACTTTTCTAAAAAAAACAATATTCAAATGGTATTAGCTTATGGAAAAAGTGGTCAAGACAGTGTTGAAGCTTATCCGATTTATGCGTAAAGATTCCCTGAAAAAAGAGAACCTAGGCGTCAAAGTTTTTATCGAATAATCAAGAAATTTCTTGATTGTGGTAACATACACAGAAGCAAAAAAACCCGCACAAGAACTGCCTCCGATGAAAACAACCAAATAAGTCCAGTAACTGACCGTTCCAGAACAAGATCACCTGACTTGACCCTATTAGACTTCTTCCTTTGGGGTTATTTCAAAGAAAAAGTGTATATTCAAGTCCTAATAAATCCGGATAATATGTAAAATCGTATCAAAGTAGCTTGTGAAGCAATCACTGAAAAAATACTTGAACATTTTTCGAGATCGTTTACCATGAAAATTGGAAAATGCCTTGATGTGGAAAATCAACATTTTGAGCATTTGTTTGACTAATAAATGTTTAAAAATAATTTTTACTCTCATTTTATGTTAATTTTTAGAATCTGTAAATTCAGTTTTTGTTGATATCTGAAAAATGAGAAGTTTTAGAAAAAGCTTTTTCAGCAAAAAACACTTAATTTTTTAAGCTCTTTGCAAAATTTATCAAAAAAAAAATGGATGTTCCATTAAACAATAAATTTGGCCTTGAAGTGTCTATTAATTGACCTTAAGTAAAAATCTGCTTATGTGTTTTAGACGTCTCATTTCATAACAAGCAATGTGTGCTTGAAACTTTTTTTTATTTTAAATTTGGTTTCGGAGATAATCGCTCGTGTTGCATCAAATGAAATAGTATTTTTCAGTTGACAGTTTTATTTAGGGCCAAATTGAGTTTCCAAGTTAGTTTCCATAGAAACAAAGGTTCTAAGCAATGTCTGTTGAATCGATTGAGGACAAATTATTAATGTGCCATCAACATAACGGCCAGGAAGTTGGTATAGAAAGGTTTAAATTGGTTGGTCAGATTTTTAGTTTCTATGGAAACTACCTTGATGCTAAAGGTAATGAGGGATTAATATTTGGCCTTGAAGGCCATATTTCGGCCCCTTGAGTTTCTGCATGACATTTAGATTGGGCAAGGTGATTTTTGAGCAGACAATTTTTATTTTTTTGTTCTAAGCGTTATTGACCAGTTTCTGCGGCTCACTTCTGGATTAAACCAGTCGTACAGGAGTCGATTAGATTCTTCCAGCTAGTGCCATGTGCGCTTCTTATAAAGCAATAATTAAACACCTTTATGTGGAAATGTTTTCATTCTAAAGCGAGCTTCAAATGCCATCACTGAATGTTTCTCTAAACGATGAAGTAACCCTTGGACCCATTATTTTAAAGGGGAATCCTTCGACGGAAGTGTTGTCAGACAGCAAACAGGCCGGATCCACCCCTAATGGATTATTTAGGAGGTTTCAAGTTGTAAATCATTGGAGGCAGGGAGCAGGCTTGTCGATTATCCATCGAGCGAGATTAGGCAAAATCAATCACCACCAGATACCTACTCGACGGGAAAATTAAATGTCAGGATGCGATTCCGTCTTGAGATGTTATGTTTCAGTTAAAACCGGCGGTGGTTGCAATGACGTCGATTAATTGCCGTGTTACATCAAAGAGTGAATCCCTCCAAGTAATTTTGTGTTTCTGGAATTAATTCAAAAACATCTTTTGCTGGAAACAAGGCAGACATTCCAGGGCGAAGGTCTGAAAGGATCGCGCCCTATGGAGTACGTTCGCGTCCCTTAAATTTATAATGGGTCCGCAGCGACCCGAGCGAGGCCTAATTTTAGAAACCTGCAGTCACGTGTATGTTTAGCCAAATTGCTTTACCCAGATTTAAACTCGGTGCTGGTTATAAAATGGAATTTTCATCCCTTAATATTAGCACAATCAAAAGATGATACTATAAGTGCTTGTGTGGATGTGTATACTGAAAGTAGGCAGAATTTTAGCGTTGCAGCAAACTTACTCACGTCCGCTCGTAACTCCCTGAAATCCGAGAGGAGTGTCAAGTTACGTATGCAATTACCATGACTTGCCTGTGTCTGGATTTAGAGAACTCTTGCATATGCAGTGTTGCAGAGAACACAGGATATAAAGCCCTTGTTAACGAATGCTTAGTACGCGAGGTTATGTGCCCCTAAAACTCTTCAGCTCTGGTCGAGTGGAACGAGCAGGAGTTTTGGCAAAAAACTTAACAATTCCGTACTTCTGGCCGTAAATTTTCAAGCAATAAACCACCTCTACAGCCTGCAGGTGCGCTTTACGCTAAAAATCAGGACGAAGAAAAATTGCCTCATACATTATCCATGCGCGATGCATAATCTTTGCCGCTATACGCCATGAACTCCAATTTAATTCTCATGTTTTATAAAACAGAAGCCCAGCCGGGTTACGTCATCTAGTCCGAATGAAATACTATTTCGGACAGGGAAACAAAGGGGTATATCTGCGTCATGCAACTCCGTCATAATATCCTTGTTTTCCCGCGGCTCTCCAATCTCGCTTAATAGAATTCTATTATTCTTTTTTGATAATGAGGAACATTTAATTTGAGGAAAATATTAAAAGCGTCCTCTATTATGAGGCATTATTCCCAATTTATTCTTCATAGTAGCAACTCTTCGGAATCAGAATAATTGGTCTCTATTAATCTGACTCGATATTGGCATTTTACTGTGGTTTTCTCATGAGTTCACGCGCCCATTTTTTCACCGTACTGTACAATTACCAAAAAGAAAATCTCATTTATCAGATTGTCAAGAATAATCTCTATATTCTTGGTATTTTGGTGAAGGAGCTTTCAATTAATATATTTGAACGATCTGCTCTAATTTTGTCGGATCTATAGAACCGGAAATTAGGAGAAAATTGGGTATATTCGACCGTTTGTTAAATTACACCACTGCTATATCTCAAATTGTAGTTTTTATTTTTATACATTGGCAGCATCGCACGATTAAGAACTGCATCAATGGAACAATTGCATGTTGATCGGCCATTTTATTTTTTCTTTCAAACTTACGCGATCGAGTGATGTTTCCAAATTCCAATTTCGAATATTCCAATGTAGTTTTTAGTATTTTGTTTTAAAGGAATAGTAAAGTTAATAGTAAGCTTTCAGTGCTTGTATTTATAATTTACATTCATTATTTATCTGCAATTTACTGCAGTGACACAAACATCGGCTTTTATAGGTTATGTTGTTGTATTTTCTAAAAATTTAGATACTGTGTAATTTGATAAATTGGACCGCAGGTAGTTGGGTAAAATAGACCGGACCAATTTAATTGATGCAAATAGTTTTTTTTGCAGATGATAGAAAATAAGTATTATAAGTGGAAACCTGAAGGTTTGCAAAATGCAGTACATGATTATAAAAACGAAGATGTCGGGCTGAATAAGTGCGCAAGATTGCACAAAGTTCCTAAAGCTACCTTGAAAAAACATTTGGTAAGGACGATACAAACGAAAGTGCAGAAATAAATAGAAGAAGGTTGACTGTTTTCAAAGAAAAATTTGAAAATATTATAGTTGAGCACATATTGAAGTTGAGACAACATATATTTGGCTTAACAATTACAGATGTTCGCAGATTAGTTTACCAAATTGCACAGAAGAATTCTATTCCTCACAATTTTAATCACATAAAACAAATGGCAGCCAAAGCTTGATATTACGTTTTCATGAAACGATATAAAAATAAAATCAGCCCCAGAACCTCGAAAAAAAACAAAGCTAAATAAAATAGAGGAAACCGATGGATTTGTAAAACAAAAAACAGAGAAAAACAGAATACGAAAAAGATACGTGTAAAAAAGCGTTGGAAAATGATGAAGGAAAGCACAAGTGAAGAATTGGACTACGAAGAAAAAATGTTAGTTCTAGATGATTCAGGCAGATGTATGTTAGAAGACCAGGAGAATGAATGTACCAAATGTAAACTTAGTTATTTTGACAAAAAATAACCTAAAGTGGATTGGGGCAGTGTGTACGTTGCCATGATTGGAATCATGAAACCTGTACCAACAATCCCGATATATGCGATAAATGTTTTTCTTAATTTTACGATTTATATTTGCTACCGCTAAAACTTAATTATCTTCTACTGTTGTTCCAAGATATTTTTTAAGAAAAACATTTATTTTTAATTTTTTTGCTTTGCTTGTATCAGAGTCCAATTTAGCTGCCCCGTGGTCCAATTAATACCACTATTCGGCTAATTTGGAACAAAGTCTTGATCTCAAATTTGGTTCATTATTGAGAAATATATAACAACTGTGTTGTATCTTTAATTTAATAACTGTCATTTCATTTGATGTAATGGATAATTTCTAAGTTATTCCAAAAAAAGATAGATTTAACAAAAGTGATTCAATATAACCGACTCTCCCCTATGGTGTTAGGTATATTAAAGTTTTTCTGCATAATTTACCTCCTATGATGTTCCACAGCTACGGAGAACGTTTCGTTGCTGAACGGGTTTGAAGCTGAACGCAAATTTGTGTTTCAGCTGCAATGGGCCGAAGCCAGTCCACTCCTGGTCTAGTGGAGTCGCGTGGAAAAGTGGCTCTGGAGGACATGTGGATCCCCCCGGTGCCTTTAGGCGCTTTAACGTCATTCTACCCCAGATCTTCGATGGGTGCCTCCTCGCCCCAGCAAAGTATACGAACCATGCCTACTCCGGACAGTCCTGCTGGGTCTACGAGCAGCGAGCGAAGCAGGCAGAGCAGACATGGCAGGCATCAACATGCACGATCAGGTTAGATCACTTATCAAGTTTATTACGTAATGGAGTGGAGGTCTTAACCATGAGAAATCGGTGGTATATTTTATACAGGTTTGTTTTCCGCTACGTTAAAGCGCCCTGTTATGTATAGAGTTTCGGATTTTCTCGCGTAATAAGGGTTTGGATTGAGTTGGAAAAATGTAACGAGCTGCCTAATAAAAAAATGGGACAGGTGATGGGTCTATTATCGAGTGCCGGAGCCTCGCTATAACGATTTTTTAATTTGACGTTTTCCATCGGGGAAATGAGGCGACCAGAGATTGAGAGTCCTCTATTTCCTGCACGTCGCTCTTTTACCGCTCCGCTTGCGATCGGTTTTTTTAATTAAGTTTTTTGTTGCCGCGTCTAAGGGTCAATTCGAGTCTTTAACTAGAATTTTTTCTTCATCCAGGAAGCGAATTTGCCGCGTAAATGTTTATTGTGCGAATACGCTTCCAGAAGGGCAAAACGGCCGCATCAGTGCCCTGTTTCGCCCCGGCAAATATTTGTCCAGTTTAGGATTAAAATCCAGCCTTCGTCCAGCCGAGATCGCTTATCAAATAGAGTGCTCCGGGCTAGATAAGCCGGTCAGGGATTAAAAAATGCTAACGCTAACGAATGTTTATGTACGTTCTACGTTGCCCTAGCAAAGGCGCGAGCACTACAGTGTGTTCGTTTCTAGACTTCACTCATGGATTCCCGGTAACCATAAAAGATACGAGGTGGGGTAAATTGGAATTGCGCAATTTAAAGTTCAAGAATCTGCGTATTTTATGGTTGAGCTCCAGACTCGCACACCCTGTATAATTTTATATGTAATTGAACAACTCTGTGAGTGCCCACAATGTGGCTTGGAAATTACGCACACATCCTCGTTTCTGGTCTAAGCGCATTACCCCAACAAAACTGCAGATTATTATTGAGGGTTAAAAAAATCATATTCAAAAACGTAAGTAATCGCCCTCGCTTTATCAAATTTCGCCCTCGTTAGCTATACAAAGCTCAGCGAATCAAATTTAATGAAGATATAAGAAGATTAACCGAATGGAAATAGTGAACGTGAGCCCGCAAACGCCCGTCATTACCATGATTGCTTTGTTGGTCCAATTTTCCGTTAAGCTTCTTAGCTCTGGCCTTAAGCCAGGGAAGGTCAAGGAATTTACGATTGAGATGGTAAAAGCAAATAATAATAAAGGAGACTTTCCAAATTTTTTTTAGTTTAGTTCAAAGATCTCTGTTTTTAAGGCACGACGATAAATGGCGGTGAAAGCATGACCCAACTGGTGTCCGGGCGGACAACGCCCTTGATAGCCTCTCACGAGATTCTGGAGCAGGAGATAAAGAGGTTGAGAGAGCGACTTCAGACAGTGGAATCAGAAAACGCAGCCATGAGTGTTAAATTGAGCCAACAACAGTGGGAGCTGGAACACAGGTAAACGGTCTTTCTCATATTCTTGTCCTATGTCAGAAGAAATTATTTCCAAAAACAAATACTAAAAATAATGAAAGTTTGGTCCAAATTTGGTGCGTGTACGTCGTTGGGCCGATTCACCCCTTTCGATACGATAACCGTGAACTACGTAGATCGTGGACTGGATTAATTGATTATGAAGTACCACCCTGAGTTCGCAGTCTCAGAGACACTGTTTTCGCGTATAAGAGAAACTAAACCTTCTTAACTTAACAAAGGTTTATTGGTAGCATTAACAACTATACAATATCGAGAGATACGTTATTTAAAGAATGCTGACGAGAAGAATCTAGCGCGCACGAGTCCGTGATGAAGTAGCGAAAAAAGAGAGCCTCTTCAGTTTCGCACCCTCCTTAAGTATTGATACGGAGGTGTAACGCCCATAGACATACCCCCGATAGGGCCCCATTAGCGGCTTCTAGGCTACCTTGTCGCGTTAAAGCGTAGCACTTAGAGGCATGGTCGCTGGGCTTTTATTGGAGCCCAGCCATTGTATTCGTTTGGCAGTACCTTTAATTTAGATTCGCAATTTTAGTCTGACAAAGGTGCTGGAAATCCCAATTATAAAATAACTTCTCTCAGCCGAAGGTGGGTGTTAAGCGCTGGGAATTCCAACAGTATTACCCAATGGCTGGGGTTGTCCATGGGCGTAACATTAGTTTCTTAAACTCACTTTGAATATTTAAACTAATAAATAACATAACTATAATCCATGATATAACAATACGTCGCAAGTCCTAACATGAAAAAATAATAATATATAATATATATATATATATATATATATATATATATATATATAATACATAATAATAATAAAATAATAAATAATAAAACACATAGAAATAATACAAACAGAAGTCCCCTCCTTTCACTGTACGTAGAGGATAATTTTTCAGGCCTTATCAAATACACCCGATCAATGGCGTGCTAGAGCCTTTTAAAATCCAGCAATTTTGCAAATTTATACATCTTGCATTTAATTTTTTGCAGCTTGCCAGTTCTTGAAAATCATGTTCTGCAGTGTCTAAAATACATGTTTTAAATTACATAAATCCTTAATAGTGCTCAATATACAATATGTCATTGGCGTATTTGGTTTCTCAGAGTTGGAGCAAGAGATAAAGACAAAGCCAGTTTGGTTTTTCCTTTATGGCCCTGACTCCAAGAAATGTATTATTTCCTTTTCGCTACGATCTAATTTTCCCATAGCACCGCTGCCAAATTAGAATTTATCCCATGCCGATCAGAGGCGTACTGCATTTTCATAGTTCCTGCAATTTTTCAGTATTGAGGTTTTATCTTTTTAGCCGCCTTTGTCCCGACCCTGATTTTTTTAATATTCATGAATTCGTCTGTGGATGCGCTTCGTTTCTACTAAATTCCATTGTTTTTAATGACAAACTCCGACTCAATTCCTATTTCTCGTTTAGGTTGGCCGAAATCGAGATGCAAATCTGCGGCTCGCCTTCGACCAGCTCCCTGGACCAGGACGAGCTGGACCAGAACCGGGAGAGCATCATTTAACGGCTGGACGCGCTGCCTCATCACGCATGGCACCAGCACCCGAACCTCATGGTGCAGTTCGTTGCGTGACGACGGCCGAAGCGCGAACCACAATTTCACCCTCCTCACGTGCCGGACACGCAGTTAGACAGTGCGCGTTTGCTCCTGCTCAGTCGATTTTTATTTAGCTGTGGACGATGAAGCCCATATCACTCGGGTGCGAAGGCCTGAATCGAATTTAGGACGTTTCATCACGAGAAACGGTCGCTGACTGCCAAACCAATCGGACTATTAAAAAATTTTCAAATTTTTACTATTAACGAGAGTATGTAGGTGTACGAGAAAAGTGAATTCCTATATATAGTCTTTTGTACCCATCCAAACTTATTTGAAGTCACTCCGCCAGAACTCTCTCCCATCACCGTTGCCGCTGTGTTAAAGCGCGAAGGGAGCATTAGTTAAACAAATGTATATTTATCATAATTATCTACCAAGCAACAATACGGGTACTTTTGTATCTAGGATAAAACGTGCGTTTATTTTGAGTCTTCCCTCTAAAGTGCCAAGTTTGGCTTACTCGCTTCTGGGTGCATAATTTCCTCAGACTACAATTTTGTAAAAATCCCCACAGCATCAATGTTACAAACGGATTAAATGGTGCTTAAATAAATTATTATAGAAACATGTGTTCGGGAACTGTACATAGAAACCATATCGATGGGGTTTTAGAATGATCATGCATGGCAATGGCCACGTTACGCGACACGTCTCAACCAAGTCCGTCGATCCAACCACCATGGTACCATTCGACTTATTCAATTAAATATACAGGGTGTAACACACCGTCGTGAAGGTATATCTGGGGGCGATAGTACTCTGCAAAATAATAAAAAAGTGCTAATGGACCCATGATCAAAAGCGTACCATTTTTTATATACAGGGTGGCAAAGTTGCACATTTTTCTCTCATATTTTGCGTTCAGGTTTATTTTTTATTTTGAGACATCTGATTAAATGTTACGAATTGCTTCAGATAACTGAGCCGGATGATTATCTTTTTCCTCACTTCCTTTACATTCTGAATTGGCCTTGATAGATATTTTTGCAAATTTTACGAAAATGGTGAAAGATACGAAAATGCTGCGAGAGACTGAAAAGCTAAATACAATAGAAGAATACATTTAAATTTGGTATCGGAATTCATACAGGGTGTTTCAAAAAAAACATGCAAAGCATAAAAGAGTACATGATCCAAGAAACTATGACACCCTGAATATAGCTACCGGCGATTTTGACATTTTGTTGTAGAGGGTGGTACAGAAAATAAACGTACGAAATTTCAAAAATTCAGCTCAAGGCATATGTGAGAGAAACGCAAAATATGAGGAAAAATGTGAAACTTCGCTACCCTGTATCTCGAAAATGGTACATTTTTGACCATGGGTCCATCACCATTTTTTTATTATTTCGCAGAGTACTATCGTCCCCTGAAATATCCTCATGATGATATGTTACACTCTGTATAATATGTAAATAATAAACCATGTTTACGTAATGCGGTCGCGTTGTGTAATGCACTTTTTACGTAAACGATAATTCAAGTTTGTACGGAAATTTAAAAAATATTATGAGTGTGAATAAGATGCGCAAGAGGACCAATAACGTTTATATTTTTGCAAATGTCTCCCACTCGTTAATTGCATGAACTATTCCAAGTTTCCGTTAATTTAGTTTGTCAAATGTATATTATAGTACCGCATTGGGGCAGCAATAATTCGATTTTTAATTGCAACCAGTATTAGCTCAAAATTTGCACAAATATACAGGGTGTCCCAGTCTAATCGTTGTTCAATTCAAGTCCGGAAACGTGATACATTTTTTTTTTATTTCTCAAATTGATAAGGATAAGGGATAGGGAGCTGCAACAGCTTCAGTGCATTATAGATGTTGACAACAAATCTGTTTTGGTGGCAGAAAGACCCGTAGAAATCCCTTAATGCAGGAGTGGTGCACCAGGGGTCAGCGGGTTTCGATGCGAAGCAAACTCATGTGGGCCTGAACCTGCATACAGTTTTCAATACACGCCAACATCACCATATTTTAGGACCGAGCAATTTTCCAAAATGATTTCTCCTCTTCTATTTTTAGTGAAAGTTATGTTCATTCAACATTCACCAAAAATCAGTGCTCTACTTTGACTCTCAATGCCCCTACGAATTTTGTGCCCTCCTCGATGCAAAGCTGATTTTTTTGTTGTTACTAGTCCCTACCCGAAAATTCTGCACGCCCCTGTTCTTCTTCAAACGCATGTTTTTCAAATTGCAGAGAATCATTATGGCGGTTATTATACATATCAGTCATTAGCGTATTACAATATTTAGCACCCAGGAATTTTCCAAAACTATCTCTTCCATTTATTCTTTTCCGATCGTCCTGAGAGCTGCAACTGGAAGCATCAATTTCAGCCAAGGTGCACGACAACTTGGAAAACGTTGAGATTGAATGACAATGCTTTGTGAGCTTAAAAGCATTCATGCATATCTTGGGACGCCACTGGAGGCTTCGGTTTGAAGCCACCCACCGTTGAAGACTTGAAATGCTCAAGTTTCGATTCAGATACAAAAAACCAAAATGCAGAGATGTCTTTAAACGAACCTGAAATCGAAGCAATTTAAGGGGGCATACTTGAAGACTTAGAGAAATTTCAAATGTATTGGAACAGCACTGATCACGGCGAAAGTGTAGGAGGAGTTGGCTGCAATGCGCTCTTTTCAGTAATGAAAGCTACATTGGTGTAGTTGAATGAACGTCTCAGGGATATTTTCCAAAATTATAGTTTCAGGCATTTAAGATTCCTTCCAGAAGTTACGTTTGCGCAGATTCCATCCCCTTGTGAAACCCCAGTTATCTCTGCGAATCTTTGATTAGTTCAGGCTATGTCCTGATTAAAAATCCTGATATGGAAAACCTGGCAACAGAGCTTCACTCTCTTGTTTCTCAATCGAGACCATTGGAGTAGGGCTGGCAACCACCACAGACTCGTCCGCGGCGTTGCCAATAGCCCCAAAAAGTACTTAATCATGTCGTAGACTTGTGTTGAACAATCTTACTGAAACATTCTGTGTTATCTCTGGTTAAGGATTTCATGTGTTGCTGGCCAGTTTAAACCCTAAAGACCAAATAATATAAGTCATTGTCACGGGCGTACTCTATAGAAGTTTCTTTGTATTTCGAACTCGAACAACATTTGTTATAATTTCGCACTAAATGAGGAAATTCTATAGAGTGTGCCTTACTATAAAAACCTGTACATTGCTTGAGAACGCTATAAAATTGAGAGTAAATTATAAGATTTAACGACGTTACCAGTTAGGGTTTGTACATTTTCTGTTAAAGACAATTTTTTAACCACTATAGATGTTTGAGATGAGATTTTATTCGATTTTATATGATACGTCTTGTTATCCCAGTTACTAGTAATAATTATTTACATTTCCGTTGGACAGTTGTTAAATGAAGAATTATTAATAATCTCGCCCGCTCATATCACCGCTGAGCGTGTCCACACCACGCCAGCTTGTAACACCTTCCTTTGCTGTGTGCCAAATTTCCGAAAAGAATTTTTGTCATTGTTATACCTAATTAAATATAATTCCCATTAGTACTTCATTTTATTTCGAGTTTATCTACAAATGCGGCCGAACATCTCAAAGTTGTCCTCCCGGATCATTTTCCTCAAGATGCTGCCTTTGTTCCGCATCAAAACCAGAGGAGCATCGAACTCGGCCACTCGTCCATCTCTCAAGGTGAGCACTTTATCACACCACATCACTGAATGCGACTTATGAGCTACTATGAGCACCGTACAATCCCTGAAACTATCCCTCAAAGTTTTCTGAAGCACCAGATCGGTTTCGTGATCGAGACTCGTAGTCGCTTCATCGAAGATGATGATTTTGTTGTCTTGAAGAAGGGCCCTGGCCAAGTGGAGCAGCTGCCTTTGTCCGGTGCTCGTTATCAAAGCGCTGGAGTCGTTTAGGCTCGTTATAAAGGGTTTTAAATAAACTTTATCTAAAGCTCTCCAAATGGCCTCGTCATTGGGATGCTCGTTAAACGGATCTAGATTCTCGCGAATGGTACCCGAAAAAATCGCTGGGTCCTGCGAGATTATTGTGAGATTCGTTCTTAGCTTATGAAGATTCAAACACGCGACGTCCTCATCGTCTATAACAATTCTCCCTTGGAAGGTGTAGAGCCGAAATAGAGCAGAGATTAAGGAGGATTTGCCAGATCCAGTGCGCCCCACAATTCCTACTTTAGAACCCGCATCAAACTGCAAGGAAATATCTCTCAGGGCGTTACTGCTGTTCTTGTAAGTCAGCGACAGGTTGGTCAGGGCTATTTTGCCTCTTGAGGGCCAACCCGGAGGGATTCTGCCCTCACCCAAGGCCTCGGGTCTCGCTGAAACATATTCCAAAACCCTCTCCACTGAAGTCATCACCGTTTCTAATTCAGCCGCTTGTTTAATCCCATACTGGAGTATCGCAGATAAAGTCATGGCTTGGGAAAGGGCCAATCCAATATCACCTGCAGTTTCACCTGAAAACCATCGATAACCCCATTACCTACGCCTAAAAATCCTCTTATCTACCATTGTAAAACACCATGAACTTCAGCAAAATTCCCGCGACAAAAACCATCCCAACCACATCCAGGCTCAGAGCAAAGAACCTCATCGTGGTCTGGCTCATGAAATAGGCTGATGTGTAGAGGTCCTGATGATGGTCGAACTCGCTGAGAATTTTGGACTGTTGTTGGGCACTGCGAATCACGACCAATCCCTGCATAGTGGAATCAAGGAGCCCGATTATGGAACTTCTTGTGGATGCCTCAAGCCTGCGTAAGCTCCTCCCTGCAGGGAGGTAAAAGCGCTGCGGCCAAAGCAGCAAACCTATGAGCAATAACCCTGGGAGGAGCAGCACCCAGTTGACTGAAGCTACCAGGATCAGGACGCTGATAAAGCTGAATGTTAGCTACAAGGAAGTTAAGGTTTGGTACCATTGAAGGAGTGAGTTTCTACCTACTGTCAAAATGTCGAGGACAAGAAACGGCATTTGCTCGTCTAAAACGTAGAAATCCCTGCCCAATCTATTGATGATATTGCCTATGTAGTGACTGTCGAAGAAGGTCATTGAAGCTTTCAGGATGGCCTCAATGAGATGGCTGTGAAAAATCCTGGCAGCTTTTAAGCAGGAATAAAATGTAGAATATGACTTGATAATGGACACTACCATGGCTACTACTATGAAAAGTGTATATAAGTTGAAGTAGTAATTTCTGTCAGAGCTCTCGGGCTGTGCATCGGTGGTATTTTGAACATTGGCCTCTGTGTTGACCCTGTAAACAAAAAATGGCAGCGTTTCATGGTATTATGACGAAATCTCTTGGAGAAATTACCACAAGCTTATTATCTTTTCAGAGCAGGTCAAAGCTGCTTGAGCAGCAGCAAAACCTAGCAACAAATAAAGGGCCATCGCACGGCCGCCGATAAGTCTAAGATAGGTGGCATAGTTAAACCAACTAACACCACCACTTTTCTTGTCCTCTCTATACACATCCTCACTGTTACCATTGCACACCTTCAACAGCAATTTGTCATCCTCTTTTTCCATTACTTCTTCATCCTCCTTAATGATCCACTCCTGAAAAACCGAGTGCCTGATTTTCTCGGCCAAGTTAACGATTTCATCATCGATGAAGTAGGTGATTCTCTTGTCCAGACCGCCGAATTGCTCCTCTAAAGTTAAAGTCTTGCCATCTTCAATAAGAACTGCATGATCACTAGCGATGCGAATTGCCACGGGAACGTTGTTGGTAACAAACAGGCAGATTTTGCCCCTCAAGAAGCCTTTGAGACAGTGATTGAAGATGTAGTCGCTGATGTTGTTATCCAAAGAAGACATGCAGTCGTCTAGGAGATAAATATCGCTGTCTTTGTAGATGGCTCTGGCCAAGGACACTCTAGCCTGCAGGCCTTTACTAAGATTAAAACCATTGTCACCTACGATGGTTTCATCAGCTAAGTCTAGTCGATTGATGTCATGAGTCAAAGCGCAAACTCTCAGCACTTCTTGGTATCTATGACTATCATAAATCTCCTCAAAGACAATGTTTTGCCTGACAGTTCCAGGGAAGAGCCAAGGCACTTGGGAGGCGTAGGAAACGCTCCCCGAAACCTCCAAAACTCCCCCTTTCACTGGGTACTCTCCCAGAATGGCCTTGATCAAAACGCTTTTGCCGCTGCCTATATTTCCCGTAACCAGCATCAGCCCATCACTTAAGGACACCGACACCGACCTCAAGATATCTCTACCCTCGACAGACACTTTGACATTTTTGAGAAATATTTTAGGGGGCAAATTAGAGGGTTGCAGTCTCGGAACTACTTCTTCTGTGTCTAGAAACGTTTGAATCCGCTTGAAAGCAGCCCACAAATCTGCGCTGTTGCAGATCCCCATGGGGATGGTGGTGGTGATGGGTGTTCTCAGGATGAAAAAGCATTGTTGAATGAAGTAGACCGTATCAGCCTGCAGGGTTTGGGTTTGCGAGATACCGAGCAGGAGTATGGAGAAAGAGATGTTGTTGATGAAAGCTCCAAGCCAGCCTATCAGAGCTTTCAGGTAGTAGACTATCGCTAGTTTATTGGTTTCTAGACTTAAAGGAAATTATTTTTTGTGTGACTATACAGGGTGTTCCAAGGAAAACTTTCCACCAGCGTTATTTTGGATCATGGCAAAAATATCGTAAAACGCCAAGACACGTCGACTCTGTTTTCATAGGGGGCACATTATGACGCGGATTTTAAATTTATTGAAATAACCTCCCCGGTGGGGGTGCAATCGACTTTGGAATTTCAAATGGTACCGTAGGTCGAGTTATTTCAGAGGGGGTTATTTCAATAAATTTTAAATCTGCCCCATCATGTGTCCCCTTTGAAAACAGAGTCGCCGAGTCTTGGCGCTTTACGATATTTTTACAATTATCCAAAATAACCGTGGCGGAAAGTTTTTGTTGGAACACCCTGTATGATAATGTGACTTACAGCCTCGCAGTGTCTATTAGGGCCCCGAAGTTGTTCTGCCAACAGTACATTTTCACCGCCTTAATAGAACTCAAGACTTCCCGTATGAGCCTAAATCGCTCGTCTGTTTTCCTAGCCGTCTCTAATCGAAACTTGCCCACCATTTTTCCACAAAGAACTGCATGGTGACAGCTTTTTTTTTCGTTATCTCTGAGAACTGCTACTTACTCTGCAGTGACAAAGTGAGCACTATGGCTACAAGTGGCGGAAAAACCGCGCTCCCAACTCGATCATACATCGCGTAGCCCACCGCCAAAAGATGTAAAATTCCGATGAATATGTCTTTCAAAAAAACCAAAGCTGCGTCTATTGCAAAGACGTCCTTTGTTACCAACGTAACGGCCCTCCCTACAATCTATCGAAGTTTCGATTCCCCGATAAGAGCAAGCTCTAAATATTTACCCATGATGACTTCCTGAGGACTCAATTTCAGGGCTTTCCTGAATATCAAGGAGCATACAGCTGTGCGGATTTTAAGGGAATATTCTGTCACCAGCTGGGTCAAATTGTGGACATACAGGGAGTTCAGTAGAAGCAGTCCTATTATGGAAATTGAGTAGAAATAGGCATCTGAGTCGCTCCTGGATTGGTTGTGCTGAAAGTGCTTCACGAAGTTGGAAATTGCTTTTGGCTGGCAGAGTCTAAAAGGTTTCCATTAGCGCATTAAACGATCTTTTTTGGATGCTCACATAAAACTCGTTCCTAAGATTAGTTGTAGTAATGCATACACCAAGTATCTGAAACCGAAGCATGTAACCAAAGTTCTCCATAGCTTTTTGCCGGTCTTCTTGTCCAGTTTCCATTGTTCCTCTAGTCGATTTCCCACCACCTCTGCCTGGAACTCTGGCACCACTTTGTATAGGTCACTCGGTTCCAAGTCTCTCTTCTTTCCTTTTTTTAGTATTTCATAATTGTAGCTAATGAAACGAAATTTAGTCAATAACTTAACTTTCGTCATTCATCACGTTAACTTACAAAAACGTTACTCTAGACAACAAATTTGCCTTCTCAATGGGATTATTTTCCCTCTTTTTTCTTTGTATTACCTGTTCCATGGCTAAATTGATAGGTCTAATTCTGAACTGGAACGCACATAACCACCTTCACAAGGCATTACCCTTCATTCAATGAACGTTGTCCACTGTACTAATCTATATAGATTATTCCAGTACTTGTTGAAAGTTTATCTGAGGTTATAGGGGTTTTAGAAATACTGATAAGAGCATGTTTGATTACAGAGCGAGTCATATAAAAAAATACTGACTAGAACAATTATAACAATTATAGTAAACGACACAAGCTAAATTCTTTTCATAGATCGTTCTAGCCAAAAACCGCCCATTGCAGTCTTCCAGCAGGATTTTTGGTTATTGAAAATGATTGACACTTCATTATTACAACTTTTCCTCCTCTATAATAAATTTTCGATCTATTGGCCCGCTCGTTCACCAGATCTGGCGTCAATGGATTGTTATTTATGGGGACCTCATTTACAAATCTGTACCCATCGATATTAATAAGCTATGAATGGAGATCATCACAATGTTAAGGATCAAAATAAGAAGACGAAAAATATTAAAGTCAATACAGAATTGAAGAAGATCCGTAGGGCTGTGCTGGGAGGTGCCGGGTAAAGTTTTCGAACATCTCTTACAATTTTCTTTATTTATTTCTTGCACAGCTTTATCCGAATTTAGTCGACCCTGCATTTTTTATGGTTACCGAGATCCCCATGGTCGAGTTCCAGAAAGGAATACCCTGAATTTTAAAAAAATGCGATAATTGGCACCTTTGGAGTTGCGCGGCTGCCAGAGTTTGCAGTTGAGCTCACATAACTCCTTTCTCCAGCAACTCATGAAAAAATACGAGTTAGAAGAAGTAACAATATATTAAACAGAACAACCTCAACTTCCTTCATTGACCATTCTTGCCAAGAACCCACTGGGGTTCTGCAGCAAGATTCTCGGCTCATCAAACTCCACAATCCTGCCAGCATCTAGGACCAAAATCTTGTCGCAGGTCAACACGGAATGCAATCTGTGCGCAATAGTCAAAACTGTGCAATTTTTAAAGCTCTCTTTCACAGTTTGTTGGAGCAATTCATCGGTCTCTGGATCCAAATTGGCAGTGGCCTCATCCAAGACGATAATCTTGTTCTCCTGAATTAAAGCTCTTGCTAAGGAGATCAACTGCTTTTGCCCAGAACTGTAACCAGAGGTTAAGTCGCTAACCTCCTGGTTAAGGTCTTGAATGGCAGACTTCATGTGCACCTTTTCCAGGGCGCTCCAAATTGTTTCGTCTGAATATTTGTCGAATGGATCTATGTTGGTTCTTATAGTGCCAGTAAAAAGGATTGGGTCCTGTGGGATGATGCTGATTTTCTCTCTCAAGAAATTTAGCGATAAAGCGCTGATATTTTCATCATCAACAATGATTTCTCCACTAAAGTCATACAGGCGGAATAAACTGGAGATTATTGAAGACTTGCCAGCCCCAGTACGCCCAACGATGCCGATCTTGCTGCCTCCTTCAATATTTAAGTCTATGTCTCTCAACACCGGGTGACCGTCCGATTTGTACGTTAAAGACACATTCTTATAGGAAATGTGCCCTTTTAAAGGCCAATCGGTTAGCACCTGTCCTCCCATGGGCTCTGAGGGCACATCTGAGTATTCCACCACACGTTCCACACTTGTCATGGTATTCTCCACTTCGGTTATTTGCTTTATGGCGAACTGCAGCAAACTGGATAATATCGTGACTTGATTTAGAGCTAATCCTACATCACCAGAAGTTTCTCCTGTGGAATGTTGCTCTTTAGATGTTAACAAAAATGAACAGTTGGACTGAATACCTTGATGAAGTATGATAAATTTGAATGCCACTGACGAGGCGAACATGGCTCCGAATATGTCCAGCCAGAAGGTAAAGAACCGTTTGGTGCTTAGGTTAAGGTAGAAGGTGGAAGTGAAGTGATCCTGGTGTTGGTCGAATTCCTTCTGGAGCTTTTGCTGTTGCTGCGCGGCTCGGACCACTCCCAGCCCTTCAAGGGTGGAGTTCAAGTAGCCGATTATGGGGCTCCTGGCTGAAAGTTCCAGAAATAATCTTGCGGTCTCTAATAAGGACTAGTTAAAACTGACTTGCAGCTTCCAGTCTCCGTAAACTACGTCCAGTGGGCAAGTACAACCTTCTCACGAAGTACAGTTTCACCAGCAACAAACCCGCTGGTATGTAGAATATCCAGTTTACTGAGCCAATTAAGATAATTCCACTGCTAATGCTAAAGACTAGCTACAATCGAAAAATCTTTGTAACTTCGTTTATAGAATCTGGACAGCTCCTTACTCTGCAGCAGTCCAGGATCAAGTAGGGCATGTGCTCGTCAGTGACGTGGAAGTCTTTGGATAATCTATTAATGATATTCCCGATGAAGTGGTCGTCGAAGAAGTACATGTAGGTGCTGAGCATGCCTCTAACTAAGGTCTTGTGTAGCTTTCTGGCAGCGTTCATGCAAATGATCAGGGTGGAGAAGGATCTGGCTGTAATGAATGCTATCATGCCGATCGTCAACAAGGTGTACAAGTTCAAGAAGCTTTCCCTTTGATTAATAGCCCCTTTATACTCTGGAGACTCTGTCTTGTTGTTTTGGGTCAGGTTCGTTATTTGAGGTTCCAAGATGACCCTTAAAATTAATTAAAACTTCAGCTACTGCACAGCTCAAAACGCACCAAAGAACGCCTACCATTTGCTCAGCAGCTTTTCGGAGTAGAAAAGGCAAAACTGAGAGGTCACATACATCCCAAACAAATAGAGCACCACGAAAAACCCTCCGAGGGCCCTATAGTACCTCACGTAGTTCTTCCAAAGGACTTTTCCCTGTTTTTTCTCCTCGTGATACAAATTCGCGACGCTTTGCTCCAAGTTTGCCTCCAATAGCACGTCAGTCTCCTCATAGCCCTCTTCATTGCTGACTGCGGTGCTAACGTTCGACGACCTTTCCAAAAAGTGATCATCTTCATCGTGATTATCTTCGTCCATGTAATAAGTTATCCTGTTGTCCAAAGCATTACGTTGCTGCTCCAGATCCAGGGTAGCGCCATTCTCAACGAACAATATGCGGTTGTTGTTCATTGTTTTGATGTGGTTAATGTTGTTGGTGACCAGCAGGCAAATTTTATCTTTCAGGAACCCTTTGATGCACTCGTTAAAAATATGCTTGTTCACGTGGTTGTCCAAAGAAGAAAGACAGTCATCTAGCAAGTAAACATCACTGTCCTTATATACGGCCCTGGCTAGACTGATCCTAGCTTGTTGTCCTTTGCTAAGATTAAATCCTTTGTCTCCCACGATGGTCTGATCCAACTTCTCGAATTTATTAAGGTCGTAAGTCAACGCACAAGCGTTCAGCACATCTTGGTACCGCTTCTCATTATAGGGCTGCCCAAAGAGGATGTTTTGCCGAATGGTAGAGGGGAAAAGCCAAGGCTCTTCAGTGGCGAAAGAAAATGTGCCATGGGTCACCATCTCACCCCCACTAAGGGGGTATTCCCCTAAAATGGTTTTCAATAGGGCAGTTTTTCCACTACCCACATTACCGGTTATCAACAGCAACCCTTCGTTTATGTTCAAAGAAACCGATTTCAGCACTTCTTTGCCTGCAACGGTCACCTCTACTCTATCGAGGTATAGACTCGGCCTGTCCGAGGATTGAGAGGCGGAATTTTTAACTTCCTCGGCGTCTAAAAGGATGTCAAATTATTGATGATGAACTGGCGATTAAATATTATAAAAAAGTACCCAGGAACCACTGGATTCTCCTCAAGGAAGCCAGCATGTCAGCTGTCTGGGTAATGCCGAAGGGGATTAGCTGGGCAATTGAGAGCCTAATGGCTCCAAGGCAAGCTTGAACGTAGTAGATTGTTTCGGCTTCTATAGTGTGCCCTCTGACTATATAAGAGATGAGGAACATGTAAAAGGCAAGATTGATGGTTACGGCTCCGAGGATCACGATGCAGGCTTTCAAGTAGTAGACCATTTTGATCTTGTCGGTTTCTTCGCTGAGGAATACAATAGACGTAATGAAAAATATTTAATACAGATGGACAATGAAACACGGGAATTTCCCAACAGCTAAGAGAATTTATAAGAAAGTGCTCGGACACGTAAAACTTCTTTTTGAGGAGGAATCATTTTAAGCTAATTCAGACTCCCCCATCTGCAACCACTTAAGTGGGAGAGTGTTCTACCTCAAAATCTTAAATGGAAAAGAGGGTCGAGTGACATCTCATTTTAAAGGTAATTTAATGTACTTTACAAGCCCCAATTTTCAAGTCCCCTATCAGCACACCCAAGATAGCGGCTTACCAAATATGCACAAATTGAGTTATTTACGTTCAGTTATTTTACTTGTGTTTCACTTTACTACGATAAATTGAATGGTGTTTTTTTTATCTTGTTTTTATTATTTTTTATACAGGGTGTAACAAATTCGAGTCTATGTATGGAAATCTCAAAAACGATAAGAGATACATAGTCGATTAAATGGAGGCAAAATTTCATATTTTGACACTCAACAATAATTCATTTGCGAATTTTAAAAAATCCGAATGCTTTCATAAATATCCTATAAAAACCAAAAAAATTTGATTCTGGTTTTTGTCAAAAAAGTCGAAAACCATTGTTCGGAGAAAACTGATAATAAAACATTATTAGAGTAATTTTTGTCTGGCTTTCTACAAATGTGATTAGTATTTTTACTCAACAATTGGTTTTTGAGATATCACGGGCTATTTTGGATTTTTTTATGGGCGCCATCTTGGATTTTTTACAAAATTGAATTCTACATGACGTTTCCTTTCCAGTGACGTATTATGTTCCAGTATGTTAGTGAATTTTATATAAATAAAAATTAAAAAAAAAAAAACATTTATTAACTTGACATGGCAAGGCAATTCAAGACTCCTTAGATGGAAATGTTTTTTCACATTTATCCATATAAAATTCACTACCACACTGGAACATAATACGTCACTGGAAAGGTAACGTCATGTAGAATTCAATTTTGTAATAAAATCCAAGATGGCGCCCATATGAAAATCTAAAATAGTCTATAATATCTCAGAAATTAATCGTCAATTAAAAATACCGATCACATCAGTAAAAGACCAGATGAAAAGTGCTTTAATAATGTTTCATTATTAGCATTCTCCAAATAATGGTTTTCGAGTTTTTTGACAAAAACGAAAATCCAAATTTTTAGCTTTTAAAGGATATTTCCGAAAATATTTGGATTTTTTAAAATTCGCAAATGAATTATTGTTGATCGTCAAAATACGCAACTTTACCTCTTTGACCAACTTTGTATCACTTACCGTTTCCGAGATCCCCATTCACAGATTCGAATTTGTTACATCCCATATAGAAGAATAAAAAATAATAAAATTAAGATAAAAAAACATCATCCAATTTATCATAGTAAAATGAAACAGACAAAATAACTGAACGTAAATAACTCAATTTGTGCATATTTGGGAAGCCGCTATCTTGGTTGTACCGATAGGGGACGTGAAATTCGGGGGTTATAAAATATATTAAATTACTTTTAAGATGAGATGTCATTCGACCCCTTTTCCATTTAAGATTTTGGGGTAGAACATTCTCCCGCTTAAGGGGTTGTATATAGGGGAGTCCGAATTAGCTTAATTGTTCCCCCTCAAAAATAAGTTTTACGTGTCCGAGCGTTTTTTCATAAATTCTCTTAGTTGCTCAGAACTGCGCCCGTTTCCTTTACAAGCGACCACCCTGTATATTTCCTTTGCAACAGCAGCTTTTCCCCGGTAGGAACTTTCATAAGGAACTAACCTGAAATGACCCGCTGCAAAAGTGGCATCCAACGTGTGAGAGGGAAAAATCAGTGATTAAGTGACTTTTTTATAATTCTCACTCTCATCTTATGATGGTACAGTTTGCATTCATGGCCATCCAGCTACAGCTACTATCAATGATCATATGCCACGACGCTTGAGACAGAACGAGGAGAAAACATAACCGCAGAAGACAAAGATCGAGACGAGCACACAATACGAAAACTCACATTCTAGCTCTGTGGATCAGCTTTTCAAAGTAATTCTGCCAAGTGTACATTTTTATGATCTTAACGGCGCTCAAAGTTTCCTGCAAGAGCTTGAACCGCTGGTCAGTCTTCTTAGCTGACATTATCCGACAGCGTGATGTCAGTTTTCCAATGTACACTAAAATTTAACTTACTCGTTAGCCCCAAAATAATAGTCCCACAATACTCACTTTGGAGTGGCATTATGACCATGATGAACCCAATGGCGGGAAAAGCCGAAATACCCACTTTCTGGTAAAGAATGCAGAAGACCACCGCCAGCTGCAAAAACCCTATAATCACATCTTTGAAGAACTCCAACCCCGAATCTATGACGAATACATCTTTGGACATCAAAGTGACGATTTTGCCTGGAAAATTCATGAAAATTAGACGTTTAAGTGCCCCCTCAAAACTGACCTATTGAGCACTCAGAAAAGGCCGTGGGACTGATCTTCAAGGCCTTCCTGTAAATCAACGAACACACTGCCGTTCTGACTCTGATTGCGTACTCAATGACCAGTTGCTGTAAGTTGTTGGTATAGATGGTGTTGAAGAGGTTGAGGAATGTATAGATGGCTGCATATATGAGAGCGTCTGTTTTTTTGAATGTGGTTTGGCCTGGTTTGAAATAAGCCACAAAATTGGCAACTATAATGGGTGAAATCAGTCTGAAAACCACATTGGGTAAATTTCTTTCTAGGCCGATGGAAGTAATGATGCTAACAAGACGATCGTGCCGCAACAAAGCTGTAGAAAGAAGTAGAAGAGATATCGCCATCCGAAGCACCTGATCAGACAACTTTTTATGGAAGCGTTTTTATCAGCTTTCTTGCGTTGGTTCCAACAGGCCTGCAGCTTATCCCCCAGAGCTTCAGCCTGATACTCCGGCATTACTCGGTATATGTCATCCTCTTCAATATCCTTCTTCCTGCCTTGTTTCAGCAGCGCAAAATTATAACTGAAATTTTCTCATTCATTTTTTTACAATGCGAACGTCGACTTACCTACAAGAAGGTGCCTATAGAGAAAATTCCAGCAGTTTCTCTAGGATTAATATTTTCTTCACTAGTCTTATGGCTCCCATAATCCATTTTCCGGCCAGATATTGGATCCTCCACCTAATCACTACTGATTGCTATTAATTGTAGAAATAAATGCATGATCATGATGTAGAAAACGTTTTAAAGATAATAATCAAACAATCAGAATACCAATAAGTTTGTTATATCACAGCTCTTGAGGAGTTTCAAAAACATTTACCAGGTGGCTGATGGTGATTGATTTACTTTTTAATTTGATTAAGAGTGAAAGTATGCACTTTAAGTTCAATGGTTTATTTGAAGTGCTTGATTAACGAATTGAACAAAAGCATAAGAAAAATCCATCAGAAACTTCCGAAGAGATGATGGATTGATTTTAAGTTCTCGTGCATTTCATCCCTAACGATCCATTACTTCTACCAACAACGAACGCCTAATTTTCGCCTTTTCTTCTTGCCTCAAAATCCATTTAAGCACGCACTGTACATGAAAATTTTAGTCTACAAGTATATCTAGTTATCAATGCATTTCTCAGAACAATCTTATGAGAAACAGTGTACGAGGTGAGATCGATGAGATATCGTACACATAATTATTCATTTTTTTCTTACTTTATCCCATCAATTATTGAGCGATCTGAGCTAACCTATAATTAAAAACGAAGTTTTAGTGCGTATTTCTCAAGAATTCTCAAAGCGATTTCCCAAAAATTGCGCTGGAAAGTTACAAGTTTGAAATTACTTGTCAATGAAACCTCGTATGACGAGTAGAAAAACGTTTTGTTAAAGTGCTACCAGAGGGCACTTCATGTAACATTGTGGGAGGAAACGGTGATTTTTTAGGACAATTACTGGTCAATTGGAGCACAGTTCCAGAGATTCATCTTTTTGCGTGGAGAAGAATAGGTAAAGTGAAAATTGCGTCCTTTTAAAAGGGAGAAAGGCTTGTACGAGCACTTTCGGGTGCATCACTATCAATGTTTCTATTAATCCCAAGTGGAGCGTATTAACCTCATGTCTTAATGGAGGGGTGCCTTTCGCACCCCTGATTACAGCAATTTTTCTTTGATTTTTGTAGTAATTTTCGTCCCCAAGGAAAGAAACACAAATACAAAATTTACATAAAAAAATAGAACACAGTGTTTGCTCTCTAAAAACTGTAAAAATTGCTAGTTTACGCATCTTTGTTCCAGTGTTATAATTTTTTGAAAATCATACTAAATAGATGGATTTGCTAGCAATTTTGTTCCCCTTTTTCGTGGATTTATCTTATAATCATACACGGTGTTTCAGATTTTAATTGGGAAAATTTAACAAACGATACAGCTCGGAAAAATAATGAGAAAACTTCATATGAACTTGTACGTTTTAAAGCTTTGTTGCTGAAATACAGGGTGTTAAACTTTCAGATCTTTTTTTATTTTATTTCATGTTGCGCCGATATTTTTCAAATATCAACTTGAAATTTCGCAGGTACACTACTAATTATAATCTACGCAATTTAATCTAACAAGCCGCTGTGAAAATTTACAGGGTGTTTCTTTTTCGGGGGTCAAGCCTCATTTTACTACATCAAATGTTTTTGTGGGGCGACACCGATCTTGTGTGGCCTATATTTTGAACTCCTTGCTCCATTTAGAGACTTTTTTGCCCCTTGAATTTTTTTCGTGTCCGCCATCGTTTTCCCGCAATTTGCAAACGTACCAGCAAATGCACACCAGTTTAACATAATTTTCGATTGATCGGCTAATCCTCGCAACCGACTAGTTTAAAGAGACATTTCAGCAATCTTAATCAGATCGAAACTGGAAAATTTTAAATTTATGTTTTTTGCGCCTTAAATTATGTACTTATTTCACTTTTCGTAGGAAAGAGATTATTGATTTATCCATCCAAAACTGAGAAAATACATTTTATCAATTTTTAGAACTAAATAAAAAGTATTTTTATTATTCAATTTGCATTTATATCGCATTGGCAACTTTCGACATGGACATGTATTCAACAACGACGGGCCACATGTTGAACTGCGCTTGAAGCCTGATGTGGATTTTCAGGTCATATGAACTTTTCTCGTTATTTTTCCGAGTTCTATCGCCCGTTAAAGTTTTCCGATTAAAACCCGAGACAGCTTGAACATTTATTTATTTTAAAAATTTAATGATACATAAAAATACAAAATTTACATACAAAATAGCTGAACATTTGTCCTATAAAATAATAGAAAAATCATTGGCGTGCGCTTTTAGTTGCGGACGCGGAAGCGGTGATCAATTTCCCTTCTGTTGATTAGTATTTCTTCTTCATCGCAAGTTTTTTTTTCAGAACTTCGACCTACACCAAATGTCCTCTAGTACCTTTCAAATAAATGAGGAAATGTAAAACAAAATCAAACAAAAACAATATTACAAAAAGGTTATTCCATCCGAGTTCTGCACGATCTTGTAGAACAGCCCCTCCTTATCTGCTAATAGAGCACTGGGCGTGTCGAACTGCACAATTCTTCCCTCTTCGACGACCAAAATCTTATCGGCCGTTTGGAATGAATTCAAGCGATGGGCAATGGTCAAAACCGTACAATCGCTGAAATGATCCTTCATGGTCATCTGAAGCGATCGGTCTGTTTCTACGTCCATGTTGGCCGTGGCCTCGTCCAGCACCACTATCTTGTTTTTGCAGACCAACGCTCTGGCCAAGCACAAGAGTTGCCTTTGACCAGAGCTATAGTTTTTACCATGGTCCGTGATTGCCTGCTGCAAACTTGAAATCGAGCCCTTCATTTGAACCTTATCCAAGGCGTCCCAAATGGTACAATCTGGGTATCGATTCAAGGGGTCAATGTTAGATCTGATCGTGCCGCTGAACAGTATCGGATCTTGCGGGATTATTCCTATGTTAGACCTCAAGAATTCCAGAGGCAGACTTTTGATGTTAGATCCGTTTATGAAGATGCTTCCCTCGTAATCGTATAGTCGGAAAAGGGCTGAAATGATAGAAGTTTTTCCAGCCCCAGTACGGCCCACTATTCCAATTTTACTCTTCTCTTTGATTCTAAAGTTGATGTTCTTCAGCACCCTCTCCCCGGTGATTTCGTACGTTAAAGACACGTTTTCATATGAAATGTCCCCAGCAATGCATGGGGGCATCTGCGACAAGCCATGCGTTTTAGGTTTGAGGGAGGGATCAGATTTCACTTTATCTTCCTGCTCAGCATCGGCATACTCCAACACTCGTTCCACCGAAGTCATCGTGTTCTCCATTTCTGCAGCCTGTCTTATGGCCCATTGCAACATCCCGTGCAAACCCATTGCTTGGGACACTGCCAACATCACATCCCCTGCCTTAACACCTTCAGAAAAAATGGCAAATTTCATGACTATGCAGGCTAAAAATATGGGACACATGATGTCCAAGGAGAAGGCGAATATGCGCGTGCAGGACTGGCTCATGTAGTAGGCTGAAGTAAAGAGGTCCTGGTGCCTGTCGAACTCTTGCTGCAAAATTCTCTCTTCTTTGAAGGCGTGGACAGTGATCAGCCCTTCCAGGGAAGCGTTAATGTAGCCAATCATCGGGCTTCTGGCTGAAAATTATTTTCAAGTAAAATTCTGTTGAATTATGACGGGGACACCTTACTAGCAGCCTCCAGCCGCCTCAAGCTTCTTCCAGTGGGTAGGTAATATCTCTGTATGAAGAACAGTACAAGGAATAGACATGAAGAAGGAATCAAGAAATAGTAATTCACTGTGGCTATCAGAAACACCGTTGCGGTCACTGAGCAAAGGTTCTGCAATAATCGTCTTAGATCTTCCAAAAAGCAGAGAGCCAACGCTTACCCGGAATAATTCGTAAATAACAAAAGGAATTCTTTCGTCTATGGTGTGGAAATCCTTGGACACTCTGTTGATGATATTGCCAGTAAAGTGATGATCGAAGAAGGTCATGCGCGCGTGGAGCACCCCTGTCACCAAGACGTTGTGCAGTTTCCTTCCTGCCTTCGTGCAGAAATAGAAGTTGGAAAATGAGCGCACCAACGATAAAACCGCCCCAAGAAGAACCATTGAACAGTATAACTTTACCACCCAATTTCTTGCGTCTAGCAAGTCATGATATTCTTTGAGATCAGTACTATTGGTCCTGCTCAGATTCGCTACCACTGACTCTGTGTCCACCCTAAGGGATCAACAGAGTTGCACAGAACAAGAAAAGCAACCTGAACTAACCATTTACTAAGCAGCTTCTCCGAATATGCTAGAGCAGATTGGCATGACACAAACACTACAATAATGTATAGTAATACAACAATGCCTCCAGTGTACTTGTAATATGCGACGTAGTTCTTCCAAAGGACTCCTCCCTGTTTGTTTTCTTCGTGGTACAAGTTTCTTCTGGGTTCCGTGAATTCCTTATGCTGAAGCAAGGCGTCTTCTTCAGAAGATTCGTTATCATCATCGCTTTCTTCTGAATGGAACAGGTGATCTACAGGTTGAGAAGAATAGTGATGAAGATACTGTGATTGCGTTAGAAACTATAAGGATATCGGCTGCAGCATAAAACACAAATTGCTTTAAGGTCGCTGAGATAGAGGAGAATATAGAGCTCCATAGAGGAGAAGCATTGAGCAGTGTTTTTGTGCTCTTTTCACCCACTTAACAGCAACTGCTGTACCCTCATAAATACGATAGATTTCGATGTAGTGTGTATTGAAATTCGATATAGTATAGCACCTTGCTCAAACACGAACCTTCATCAATATAGTAAGTAATCCTTTTATCTAAGGAAGCCTGCTGTTGATCCAAATCCAACGTGCGCCCATTTTCCATGAACAAAACATTACCCGTGGATACTTGCTTGATGTTACTAAAATTGTTGCTAATTAAGATGACTAACTTGTTTTGCAACAAGCCATTGATGCACTCTTTAAACACGTGATTATTAACCTGAAATACATAAATAATAAAATTGATGTTAAGTAGCACAATCAACGCCCCAAACGTAGACGCAACATTGTTTTTTACAGTTTTGTGCCCTATATGTGGCAAATGAGACACTAATCCATGACGGTGAAAATAGGAACATGACATTTCTCTTTTTAGGTGCGCGAAAGTTACTTTTCTGCGCGCATTTGAGAGCGGATTTTTTCTAATTTAAACAACTTTCTTAATCGAAACCGGAGAGTAAATAGCTTTCTTTTCGTAACTAGTTACATAATGAAAACATGTATCAACGTTTTCTCTACCAGTAGCCACAATGGTTCTATAGACACAGAGCGTAGCGGAAAGGTCCACAAATTTGTTTCACGTGAAAAAAGTGGTTTCACCTTGTACAAGTTGGTTCAATCTTAACGTTTAGTAAAAAACAGCGCACCTAAAGATGATATAACATACAGAATGCCTCATTTAACATATCGTTTCGAGTTGTTACTATTTTTTATACAAGATGTTATTTAAATGCGTGGCGAAACTCCAAGGAGTGTTTCTTTAAGTGATTCTAAGACAAAAAGTTTATATTTATAAACAAAGGTCCGATAATGCTTCGTTTTCGACATATAGGGTGTCAAGCTTTTTTTTAATAATATATTTTTGAAAAAATCCTAAATAATAACAAGACGCAAACTAATATGACGGTGGAATTTGGTGATAGTTTTTAATGTAGTACAAAGGAAGGAATTTTTTAAGTTAGAAATTTTTTGTCTCCTTTTGCTAGTGATGTGCATAGGAGTAACGCCGGAAGTTAAAAAAAATCAAATAAAAAAAACTTAATTAAAAACTACACTTAAACAAATAGTACGTAATTTTTTTAGTAAAAAAACGTCTAACAATGAATAACACGAAACTTACAATAGTTACAGAAAATGTCTTCCTTCAACTTCAAGCAAGCATTAGCTTGTCTTAATATCGATTGCCGAACAAGTTGAAATATTCTCGGCATATATCTTATCTGATTACATGAATCTCGTATCCGTTGGATTAATTCTTCTTCAGTGTTGACCGGAGTTCTATAAACGAAGGATTTTACATGCCCCAAAGGAAAAAATCTAACGGATTTAAATCCGGTGACCTGGGTGGCCATGACTGTGCTTAATGCAAAAAAAAATTAAAAAGTCACTGGCGCATAAATAACAATAATAACCATAAATAACACTGCCAGATTTCATTAAAATTGTCTAAAGGATTATTAAGATTTTTACGAAAAAACGATTTTTTTAGAAAAGTTTGACCCCCTGTATCTTGAAAACAAAGTATTAGCGGACCTACGATATGTTTGTATAAACTTTTCGTCTTAGAATCACTCAAAAAATCACCCCTTGAAGGTTGACCACGTACTTAAATACATCTTGTATTACCGGCAATAGCTGGAATTATCCATAGAGCAACAGCAATTACCTATATTGATAAACTTTTAAAAAAACCCTAAATATCTAACCTATCATCGACCTCAAATCACCCTGTGTACTACACTTCAATAGGAACTTTCGCCACCATGAATCAGTAATTAATTTGCTAGAAGGGGCGGACAAACTGCAAAAAATAATGCTGCGTCCAATTTTTCTGTAGCTCATTGGTGCGGACTATGCGTCCATTTCTTCTAGGACATTGAGCATGACAGAATACTTACATGGCCGTCTACAGCAGACAAACAGTCGTCCAGCAAATAAATGTTGCTGTCCTTATAAACAGCCCTTGCAAGGCAAATGCGGGCTTGCTGCCCCTTGCTCAGGTTTATTCCCTTGTCCCCAACCACAGTATTGTCAAGGTTTTTGAAGTGGTTGAGATCGTAAGTCAGAGCACAAACACGCAGAACTTCTTGATAGCGCTGCTCGTCGTAGGGTTGTCCGAATAGAATATTTTGCCGGATTGTAGAAGGAAATACCCAGGGCTCCTCTGGGGCATAGGAAATAGAACCGTTCACCACCATTGTCCCATTGGAAATTGGGTACTCCTTCAGTATAGCCTTTAGCAAGACGCTTTTTCCACTGCCAATATTTCCGCTCACTATAACCAGTCCGCTACTGCTCACATCCAAAGAAACGCTCTTCAGAACTTCCTGTCCATGAATCGTCACTGAGACTTTTTCTAAATAAACTTTGGGTTCGATGGAGAGTTTTCTGTCGTAAACTAAAGGCACGAATTCAGGAGCATTCAAAAACTGATGAAAGCGCTTCATAGCAGCACAAAACTCAGCTAAGCTGCTGATTCCCATGGGAATCGAGACGGTGATGCAGGAGCGGAGAGAGTAAAAGGATTGAGACACAAAAGTTACAGTTTCGGCTGTTACAGTCTTGCCTACTAGGGTGTATGTGATGATCAGTAGGAAGACAGCCACGTTCATAGTTAAGGCCCCAAGAGTGACAATAATGGCCTTTAGGTAGTAGATGATTTTCAGCTTTTGGATCTCTTTCCTGTAACGTAGGAAAGTAAATTTGGTTCAAATAGTTTTAAGAAGGGAAACTCACACTCTGGCAGTACCGATAAGTTTCTCGAAAAAGCTCTCCCAAGTGTACATTTTTATGATTTTAATGGCGTTCAAGGTCTCCTTCACCAGCTGGATTCTTTGTTCAGAGCTCTTGGCCGCCACCAGCCGCGTCAAGGAAAACTTCCTTCCGCAATAAGCTGAACAGAACAAATGCTTCAAATTTCCTTATAAGGTGTGCTCTAATAAATCCCACGTACATTGCAAGGGAATCACTATAATGAAAAACCCAATCCCCACGAAAACCGAGGCTCCGATTCTCATGTAAATCATGTAGGTAACGAGCACCACCTGCAGCACTCCGACCCAGATATCGTTGAGGAAGATCATAACAGTATCGATGGAGTACACGTCTTTGGTGATCAAAGTCACCACTTTTCCCATGGAAAACTCCGAGGGAGCCCCAGCGCTGAGTTTCAGAGCCTTCCTATATATGAGACTGCACAAAGCTGTTCTCACTCGAAGAGAGAACTCCATTATCAGTTGCTGGTAGTTGTGGTTGTAAATGCAGCTAATCATGGTAATGCCTATGACAATGGAGGCATAACCGTAGGCTTGGGACTTGGTAATTGATGTCTGTCCTGGCGCGAAGTAAGCTACAAACTTTGAGATCGCCATGGGTTGCAGTAAGCTGTTGGAGTTTCTTCATTTGGCACCTGTTTCCTTCACTTTCCCATACTTACATCACGATAGACTTCATTATGAGCTGCATAACTCCTAAACCGAAATAGTATAAGCCGAACTTGCGGATTAAGCAACGCAGTATGGAAACTTCAACTCGTTCAGAGGTTCCGAGTCTACGACTCTTGGAGCCTTTCGATGTCAGGAGATATTCGACGGATTCATCATTAAGCGGCACGACTGCATTCAATTTCCGATTCCAGATTGTCTCCAATTCAGTACCCAATTTCTCGGACTCGAATTTCGGTAGTACTTTGTAGACGTCCTTCTCTTGAAGGTCCCTTTCGCAGCTCTTCTTCAAAATAGGCACTGTGAAGCTGAAAGAAATGAAACCTATAGGATCTTCTTCCATGTTATGAAATGAAAAAATGCGATTTTTGAAGAACTTAGGACGATAGTTTTTAAGTCGGATCAGTATTATTACCTACGTACAACGGCCTGTTTCATTGAGGCCAAACTCCTACAAACTGTACTCTATACAGTGTGGCGCAGCGAAAAATGTCCACTCGGGTTTTCTTTCTTATAAACAAATAAATGAAACGATGCTCGGACACGTAAACGTTAGTTTTCAGGACACATTTTTTACGTATTTCCACTTCCTCTGGTCCTACGCAAAGATGACTGTTACCCTTAAAATCTTAAATGGAAAAGGGGTGCGAGTGATGTCTTATTTTAAAAGGAATTGAATTTCCTTTATTAAGAAACTTACCTCATATTATTAGGTCGATAAATAAAATGTACAAAAAAAGAATAATAATAATATTTTGCAATTTCACTTGATCCTTCGAAAAACCTGCTATTATCAGTTTATTTCTCGCAAAGACGGATGGATTGGGAGAAGAGCTCATATTAAATGGCCTGCAAGATCTCCTGATTTGTCACTATTAGACTTGTTCCAGGCAGAATATTTGACATCTAAAGTTTATGTTACCAAACTCAATTCTTTAGAACATTTGTTGCCGCGAATAGTATACGAGTGACAACAAGTCTTCCCCGAAATACTGCATAATGTTCGCGAACAGTGCCTTTATAATTACATGGAAGTTGGACATGAAGATATTAAACATTTACTTCATTGACACAAGTGTCAAGAATTTTTACATTTCATTTCTTTACTGCTCACGAACGTTTCAATCAATTCCAACGAGGAAGGTTCCATAATAAAGGAGATCGAATTCCCTTTAAAATAAGATATCACTCACCCTTCATTCTGTTTAAGATAGTAAGGGTGACAGCTATGTCTTCCTAGGGGTTGAAGCTAGGGGGATGCAAACATGACCTTCCCTAAAAACTAAGGTTTGCGTGTCCGAGCATGTTTTCATTTATTCGCTTACAAGAAAAATATCTTGAGTGGAAACTTTTCGGTGCGCCTCTCTGTGTACCACTACAAGAGGAAAATTCGACGGATAGAAGAACTTTAACTGAAATCTCAATGAGAGAATTATGATTCACTCCCCGCTTTAAATGTAATTATATTAATATGGTCGTTTTGCAGAAAAATGCTTAAATGGAAAGAATCACTCTGTCTGCAAGCTCCTTGTTGAAGTATCTCGCCTCTAGCCCTGAGTATATTTTTGTTATCTCTTTTAGGAAATTTCCAATTATTCTCCTAATAGAGAATCTTTAAAGCTATTTTTGAGTAAAACACTCGTGTCTCAAATTTAATCAGTTTCTGATTTATAATTTTCTGAAGTAGTGAATTTGGAGCACGTCCGCATTGCTTTGTAAAAATTCGATTGTCGCCCTGGGTACTCCACCTCCAGGAAACCACTAGTTTTTCCTTTAATAGAGCATCTTCACAACTATTTATGGGCAAAAGACTCATATCTCCAATTTACTCAATTTGCGAGTTAGAAATTTTTGTAGTGGTCAATTTGGAGAATCTCTGCAAGTTCTTCTTCGTAAAGTCTGGACCCTCGCCCTGGGATCATTTCTACTATATCTGTGCTAGGAAGCTGAAAATTTTTCCCCTAATAGATAATCGCTAGAGTTATCGTTGAGTGAAGGACTCATGTCTCCAGCACACTGAGTTTATAGCTGACGATACCCGGCGCGAGTTTACGTTTAAATCCGGCTTATCGTCAACAACTACTTAGTACCTCTGATCGTACGCTAAGTTTGAATTTAAACTTTTATCAGCTTCGCTGGCTGAAGTGGCTGGAAAACAATAATAATGTACGCCATAACTTATTTTTAATCTTATCTAAAAAACGCCCAGCCCCCAAGGCAGGGTCCTACACTTTTTTGACCCATTACCATCAGTTGATTAAGTAATATTATCTTATGTCAAATACTTACTAAAAAAATATAATGGAGAATATTGAGGCCTCCTCACGAGGATTAGAGGCCTTCTGAGCCCTTTCTCCCTGGTCCATACCGCTCGTTTTCCACTACTACCGGATGGTTTTTTTACGCTCTTTCCACCATTTTCGCCCATCAACTAAATAATTTCGGCTTTTCCACAGATAAGTCCTCTGGCCAAATCTTATCACCTAATTAGATAAACTGCCTTCACACCTCTGAATTCCAAGGTTTTTTCATTTAATACCGATGATGTAATCAATGGTGTTTATCCTCCAGCGCTAAAAGGGTTTTGCAGCAGTTGAATAGAAATTTAATTTCCCAATAAATTCAGAAATTTGATTTTTATCTATTTTTAGTTTATCATCAGAGCTTTAGGTATAGCTAAGTAATTTCCAAGTCGTTTTGGCCATAAATAAAGCCAGAAAAATGCAGAACAGCAATTTTTGTTTTGCTTTTATCCATACCTGGTGATAGCAAGAGGTTGCAGCTAATGCTGGATGATCAACCACATACAGCAGGAATCTAGTTTATCAAGCTTATTAATGCATTTCCCACTGAATCGCTTATAACTGATTATACTGGTAGTTGTGGAACATTAAAAATTGGATCAAGAACTATAGAGGATGTATCATTGAAAACTTTGCACCCGACTAATTTTAAACTGCGATCAAAACATTAGAAATTGTCACAACACGTCGATTTTGTCTTCGAGTTGGGCACATTTTAGTGTTAAATGCAAAGTCTTCAACACAAACCACTTCGCGGAGGTGCATTCAACTTTGGAATCTCAAATGGCGCTCTAGGCCAAGCGACACCTTGTTGGAAAGGGTTTTTAATTCTGATTGCAAGCATTTAACATTTTTCTCAATTTTAGATCACTTGTTGCTGAGAAAAACATTTAAATAATGTTTAAAAATAAAAGACAATTTTGCATTAATTATCTAATTAATTGTTGAAAATACCCACCAGCCACTTTCATGCAATAATAAAAATGTTGTTCAATATTTTGAAGAACACTTAAGAATTTCGAGGATGATCAGCCTACATCCTTTAATAATAATAAGCCGCCTGAATTCTTCAAGAGACTGCGGCTGATTGGCATAAATTTCCGACTTCAATGCCCCTACAAAAAAAATTAGGAGTGTCAGATCAGGTGATCTAGGTGGCCACTTAATAAATCCGCGGCAACCTATCCATTAATTTGGAAAATTTCCATTAAGAAACTGGCGAACTAGAACGATAAAATGTATAGGTACCCCATCTTGCAGAAACCATACATTGTACCTTAAAATATTGTCATCATTTTCTATAATTTAAAAAAATCAAAAATAAGTAGCCATGAATGCAAACTTGATAAATTGAAAATGGAAAGATTTTACACATGGCCATCTCAAATCCCATTGTAATGTGCTCAGTTTGAACTTACTTTAAAATGTATGGATTAACTTAGTTTGTTATTTAACAAGTGATCTAAAATTGAAATGAAAAATACTTGCTTACAATCAGAATAAAAAACCCTTTCAAATGAAGTATCGCTCGACCTACAGTGCCATTTGAAATCCCAAAGTTGAATGCCCCCCACAAATGGGTTTGTTTTGGAGACTCTGCATTTAACATTAAAATTTGCCCTCCTCGAAAACAAAATCGATATGTCGCGGCAATTTCTAATATCTTGATCATAGTTCAAAGTAAGCCGGGTGCAAAGTTTTTAATGTTACACCTTATATATTTAAGTTGATTGCAGTACAGGGTGGCCCATTTTTGATAGGTTTCATAGGTATCGTAGAAACTACGCGCAAAAAGGTTTACGCAATAGTTTGCTACTTTTTCGTGAAACTGAGGATGCTGCTAACAAAACCTTTATAACAAATTACGTTTTTGAACTATAGGACGTTTTTGAAAAAATGCTATTTTGAAACTGCCTCGTATTTTCTTTACCTTCCAGCTTATCGAAACGGAAAAAGTGGATTCCTAGTTAAAGTAAAAAATCTTATGTTTTTTTGTAGTCTACTTACTAGAAATAATTTAAAAAGTGATAAATATTAATTTCGCCAACCAAATATAGAAAGAACCTTGTAATATTATACATTTTTTAAAATAAAATTACAAATAGAATTATTTTTTATGAAAAAATAAAAACGGTGTTCCATAAGAAAAAAAAACAACTTTAGTCAATAACTAAAAAACTTTAACATATAGAAAAAAATTGAGTACGTGTCTGGATCGCGGAAAATACTACGGATAATTATACGGATACGGATATTCTACAGAAATTAATTTCCTCCGTTTCGATAAGCGAGAAAATATAAAAATACGAGGGGGGAGCCAAAAATGACATTTTTCAAAATCACCCTGTAATTCAGGTTAGTTCAAGTTAATAGTAGTTCGAAAACGCAGCTAGCTATGAAAGTTTTGTCAGCAATATCATTTGTTTCACAAAAACGTAACACACTAACCATAAACCGTTTTGCGATATCTACAGTAATTTTCACGATACATGCAAAAACCATTAAAAATGGACCATCCTGTACATCGCCCGCAGTTGCGTGCATGATGTCCTCAATTAAACGTGCATGTGCTAACAACGAGGTTCTTTTATCTTTACTTACTGGACATGCGGAGGTTAACTTACCAGATTCGAATCACCACTGCAATTGCTTAAAAAACCTCATTATTTAATTTTATTCGTTCGCAGTCAACACACCATGTTTACACATTTTTTTTTTCCAAATATTTACAGAAAACTCGAGTTTCTGCTTTTGCGGTTTTAGCTACGCAGTCGAGGCCATCAAAATTATGTAAAAATATTGCTCGTAGGTTTTCTACTTGCAATCAAAGTTGATGCGTTTTTGGCGATACACCTCTTAATTGGAACCTAGAAGCCACTCAGTAATGTTAATATTCTTGTAATTACAACAATATGCGTATACGAGGGAGCTTCTCTGCCCAAAATCCGAGAAAAATCTTGCAAATCAGACGTAGCAATTTCCTATTCAGTGACCCCAATTAAGTAACTTGTGCAATTTTTGCTTGAATAAAATAATGATAATCAAAGACTTGTATTAAAATACTAAAATTCTCTATATTTAATTTAATACGCCCTCGTAGCTCCGGCTCCCCTAAATAATTCAAAATTGCTCCACGTTTCACTTATCGCAAGGTCCTGAATACAAAGTACCCAAAGTGAATGCACCAGGGGCTATAAAAGTACCGGCAAAGTTTCCTTCTTTTAGATAGTGCAGGAATGACGTTTTTCCTTGGAATTAGATATGCTTTGGTCGTAAGTAAATACATGTACGCTTCAGGGCTTTGCAAAGGAATTCACGATATTTACATACGCTTTATGTGTGTATACTTATGAGGTTGACGTATCAAACTAATCCAAACAACATTAAGTGCATGAATCAAGCGGGAAATACAGCTTCTAGACGCGGCAAAACCACGAACAATTTGTTTAAACAAAATTTACAAATAGGAGGTTCGCTAAGCATTAGATTCCGACGATAAGTCATGGCAACTAGAGAGAACGTTACCGATTTCAGTTTTAAACTAACAGTGGATAACAACGAAATAAGACAAATTTGTGAAAAAGCTTCATTTATAAAACACCTGTTAACAAATATACAGGAAATTAAACATTCAGGTTTTTTATAATATTTTTCGGACCAAAAAATGGACATTGTCTGACTCGGGAGACCCTATATGTGTATACTTTGGTGCTAAGCATTGTCAAAATTTTTTAATCAAAATTGCAATTTGTTGCAGTGGCTTTTCTTATGAAAATTAGTACTTCAAACGGTTCTAATAACGTGGAATACAGTCGCCCTACCATACAGCGTTGCCACTTTAAAATTCATACATAATGGACTTTCTCCCCTTTCGGCGCTTGCTGTATCGAAAGTGATATAACTTTAACTGTTCATTAGTGTCATCTGCGTCATAAAAATTGTTGTTTGTTTTGTTGTCATGATGAAAATTAATAAATTCCTGAACTTTACTATGAAGATTTGAAACTTTTAAAACTTCAAAATACAATAATCTTGACCTAAGAATACTCTCTACCTCATACTCTACAAGTCTCACATAAAACTTTAAATAAAACCATTGAGTAATCACCCGAAATGTCCATTAATGTAACGGTGACTGGAAACCCTGTAAGTATTAAAAGAGGCAAAATGATCACTTCAGGAGATCCCCAAGAAGCAAAGAAAGAATTCGACAAACGGAGATTGTTGAGACTGGAACAAGTTAGGCAACAGTCCAAAGAGCAGGCTGAGAAGGTCAGGAAAAAAGTGCAAAGGGAAAAGAAACGCCAGTTAGGGCAAATTGAGAAGGAGGGCAAGGAGCAACTGAAAAACTGGCAAAATCGAAAACTGCTCGAACTTCACAACCAATATCTGGACGCCCTTGATGAAATAGGAATAGGACACAAAGAAGCAGAGAAGTATGCGGATGAGAGTGAAATTCTGGAAAATCAAAGACTGAGAAATGAAGAAATTACCAAAGCTCGAGGCAAGTCAGCTGAAACTAAACTACAAGTCCAAAAGAATGAGCAAAGTTTTAAACAAGCTGTTCCACTACAGCAGAAAAAGCTTGTCAGAGACATTGAAAATACTAGAGCTGCTATGGTGTGCTCCATGAAGCGCAAGAGCCCTAAAAAGCATGAATTATCAAAGATCAAAAAGAACAAATCATCCAGTGCAGACATTAACATAAGTATTCCTGAAGATTCAGACTTTTGTGAGGCATCCAGCTCAGACTCCTCAAAGCATTTGCCAAATATTCAAGAGGAAACTACAGATAATGACAGTGAAGGATTTTGTGAATGTTCCTCAGACAGCTCCGAGGTTCCCCCAAAGGAAGTTGAAAAGAATTATAAAGATGCAGCTGAGGAGCGCAAGAGATTAATTGAAGATTTTAGAAATAAACCAAAATTAGCTGCAGAAGACACTAGAATCTCAGATAGAATAAAGCAGAGACGCTTCATGGCTACAGAACCAGATTTGTGTGATTTTTTTAATGACCCCATACCTCAGGTGTTTGAGACTTCAAAATTTGCAAAGGAGGACTCAGCATTTGTAATTAAAGCTCCAAAAGATCCCTTAGAACTTAGCAGCGAAGATTGCATTTGCACTAAGAAACTCACTAAATGCCCTTGCAAAGATAATAAAGTAAAATCAGCAGCAGTGCAAACAGACTTAACTGAGAAGAAAAGTTGCAAGTGTAGATTTAAGAGTCAGACCAAAACTGATTCTTCTATTGCAAACGAAGAACTAAGACAACAGCAAGATATTCCTGTTAAGCCACCAGTGATGTTGAAAGAAACAGGAATAACCCTTGGGAAAGTAACTGGAGGAGAGGAAAAAGTGAGGCATTATGATTATCAAAACAGGTTAGTAGGCAATTGGCAACTTCTTTCTATATTTAAAGGAAAAGACAATTGAACATACACAGTAGAGGTTATAAATGATTCATTATAGGTTCACTAGTGATAAACCATTTACATCACAAGTTGGACGGATAGGCTCTGAAAATATTGAAGTAATGTCTAATATAACATCAGAAAGAGAGCAAATGGAAAAAATAAAACAACGAGATAGAGAAGCCACAGAACGCGGCAATAAAGCCTTAGAAAGAGAAAGAGTACGTAGGGATTATGAAGAACTAATGAAGCAACTGCCAATGTTACAACGCAAGGAGCATATTTCACAGATTGGAAGTGATAAGCCAGAATATCACATGTCGGATGAGAGGCTAAAGGTAATGACTGGTTCTTTTATTATGAGATTCATTAAACATTTGAGATTGTATGCCACCGAATTTGAACCTCTTGCTAATATTCTGTTTTAAGGAGCGCGAGCAGGAACGTCAAAATAGACTAGAAAATGCCTATTTGCAAGCAATTCCCGACCTAAAACCGCGTGTTGTGACCATCCCTCGGCGTAATCCTGAAGAACCTAAATCAAATGAGCCGTTTAAAATTATCGATCGTAAGTAACTACCTTCTAATTTTATTTTCAAGACGTGCTTAATTACTTCAAAAAAATTGATTACACCTAAAATATCTTGTTGCATAATAAGAGAGTTTTTTCTCCATGTTTTTACAAATTAATTATCAATTATACTGATGCTATATTAATAAAAATAAATAATTAAAATATTAATTAATAAATTGTTTGAAAAATCGTATCTTTCTTATTTGACAACATTTACTATGGTGTACTTAATCATTCCCTAGAAATAAATATAAATCTATCTGTGTTTAGGTGACGATCCCAGATCATTGAAGTTGGGTAAATGGGATACGGACTTTCCTCCGAAAACCATGTTTTCGGCTGAAGAAGTCCAGGAAATTATTAAAGCGTTCACTGTTCAGAAACCGGAAGACAGTAAGGAGAAGTTGAAGCAATTATTGAAGAGCTTGAAACTTCAGAAGGAGCAGTTAATTAATGAAATTAAAGCGCTGCCCAAAGATGATAGTATCAATGCCTTACTGGGAGATTTACCTTCGTTTAGCGACGACAGGGAAGAGGAGAAACCTAAAAAAAGCAAAGAGAACAAAAGAAGAAGAGTGGAGGAAAATGATACTAGTAACACTTCTACGGATAGCAAGAAAAAGAAAGAGAAGCAAACTAAAATGCTAAAGCATAAAAAGGTGAAGAAGTCTAGATCAAAGGTGTTAATTCTGCAGAACACTAGCACTCAGACTACCCCAAAATCTACTAAAGAACAATCATCCTCCACTCTACTTAGGAGTGAAGTACCACAGAAAGAGTTTCAAGATATGAAAGTATGCTCAAAAACCCATATGCCTTGTGATTGTGATGCCAGATCTCCTTCAGAAGAAATTTGCAAGATTTTAATTAAGCTTGGAGAGGAAGACAAAGGGCCTAAAGTAGAGGTGTTGCCTGGGAAAGAGAAACTACCTCCTAAAAGTGAGAGTGCTGTTCAAGAAACTTTAAAAGATAAGCCAAAAAAAATGGATAAATCGCCAAGGAAGATTGAAAAAGTTCCAGAAAAAAAACCATTTAAAATATACGAAAAAGAAAACTGGGTTCCAAGCGAGAAAAAAGAGCATGTTGGGGAATCTACCACCAGCAAGAGCCGGGAGGCATCTTGGAAGGAGCAACTGAGCAAAAATTCCACAACAACTTCCAGTACTTCCTACTTCAGCCCTCCAGACTACACAAAGCCTGGTACCTCAGAATCCAGCTTTAGCTTTTACAATACGAGAAAAAAACCGCGACAAACCAACATACCTAACGATCAGCTACTAAACTACATCAAACGCTTACTGACCATGTCTAAGAATACCGTTGATGATCTAGGAGCATCCTCTAGTGATGTACAAACTCCTAGTCAAAGCGTCATCGAGATGGAAACAAATCACCCTTTGGCAGCAGTTGAAAACGTTCTTAAACAGGTCAACGATTTGACTCTTGAAGGGACGTTGGCCCCGCAAAATTCTTCCACGGAGACTTCGGGAAAATCCAACGTTGGCACAACTCCAGAGGCGGAGAAAATCACCACGGAGCTTTTGTCTCAGTACGCCAATGTAACTGATTCATGCATCAAGCGTATCGCCAATTTAGCCGCAATGATTGAACAGTTAAGGCGGGAGAAAATTCAAATGATCGAAAGCCCCCCGTTAATTAGTCCCATTTTTAGTGAGGATAAAGACAATAGCTCCACGAAATACTTTGAATTTCCCCCCACTGGGGACAAGTTAAAAGAGACGAGTTCAACTGTTAGCATGGACGAAGAGGAGCTAAATAAAAGGCTTCTGGAAATTGACATGAGTTTGGCGGAGAAGTTACGGGAATTCAGACAGGACCAAGTTCAATCTGAGGCTGAAGAACAACAGCCAGATCAAGAATTTGTTGATCGCCTGCAACGCCTCATACATCAGCAGGAACCTCAGAAAGACTTAAAACCTGGAAAACCTTTTGTGCAATTCCTTGTGGACATTCCTAAACTGCCGATTCTGGAACCAGAGCCTGAAGGTTATAACGAAACAAAACGGCGACCTCCTCCCTCCAAGGGCCTCATCACAGCCAAGAAATTTAACGGAAATATTTCCTTGATGCCTCATGAACTATCGACCATTGCAGAAGCCGACAGTCAATTATCAAATAAAGTAAGCCCCAATACTTCGAAGTTAAACATGAAGGAAGCTGTTGCAGAGGCTTTATTGCAGTCGGATTCCAGCAAATCGTTGACTTGCATCGAAAGCACTTGCACCAATATTGGCACCTCAATGTTGACCTCAAGTTCAAGCGGCAGCGACATGAAAAGCATTGAAACCATGTTGAAAAGTATCGGTATGGAGTGGGCCATTCCCACCTTACACAAAACGCAGGAGGCTTTAGCTTTGACCTCTAGTTCCAGTGATTTGAGCTTGAAGGAGAAGAAAAGCTCGAGAACGAGTGCCAGTGAAGCGAGTTTGAAAGAGTTTTTGAAGAAAAAACTAGAAAATAAAGTTTCTTCGAGTAGTTTGAATAAATCGGAGGCGAGTTCAGCAAGTTTCGTGCGAGATTGTTCAGAATTGTCGGCAATTCAGGCGACTTCCAGTGCGGAAAAGACGAAACAGCGCACTTCCACCCCGGTGATGTCGAGTAAAAGTACCATGAACCAATCTAAAGAGGAACAACAGCAGCTGTTTACCGGTGCTTCGGATATTTCCTCGGTGCGTAGCACCTCTGGAGAGCAGTCTAAACGGACCTTCAGGAGTTTGGGCGATGAATTGTCATTAAGTAAAAGTTCTCCGTCCGACTGACATAATTTAATTGTAATAGTTGATGTTAATCATGATCACTGTTTGTTGATAGTAATTTTATAAGTGTTGTAAATCTATTTCGTAATATACCAATATTTTTATAGTATCTATAATTTATGTGCCCTATGGCAGGATCGTTCTAAACAATTTTCTGTCTCTTTAATTTTATTCGGTAAACGATTCCATTCTCAACGTTTCACAGCCTAAACTGTAAAGAATGAGTGAAATCTACGATGGACTTTTAAAAATAAAAGACGTTAAGGATGTGACCGCACACACGGGGAAAGTTTTTTCCAATCACAATCTAAGAGCCTCTAATAATGACAAATTTAAATTCGATGTAGTATAGTATTCAACATGTGACTTGAAGACAAATGAAGTGCCGTTTGTTTTGTATTCACATAGCGTTATGAGGTATATTCTTGTGAAACCACTTATTGAATCTGGTTTTATTTTTTAATAAGACAACTTACAGCAGGGCAAACAGAAATTTGTGTTATGGCCTTTAATAATCTTTAACCCCTTTAGGGAATAACTCTAAACTATCTTTTCTGAACTAAATGCCAATCTGCTACAACTTTTTCAACGATTTGTAAAAAAAAACAATATTCTAACGTATATACAAAAATTAGTTATTTTATGCAAAAATCATTTCATCTCGGCGTCTCTTGGGTTGATTGGGTTTGTTCTGGCATTCAGCGTGGTTCATCAGCTCAGGCGGGCACGTGGAAACTGGTGATGAAAGCAGCATTTGCTTCAAGTCATAGAACAAAGCAGAATCGTCGTTAGTACAGAAACTGACTGCAACTCCGGTTTTGCCTGCACGGCCGGTACGACCTATGCGATGCGTGTAATCTGCAGAAAAGAAATTTGATAACATTGCATTAAATTAAAAAAATAAATTGATGATTTACCTTCAATAGTCTTGGCCATATCATAATTGATGACCATTGAAACATCCTTAATATCAATACCTCTTCCAGCCACATCAGTGGCAACCAATATGTCCTTGGCACCAGACTTAAGGCTGGCCAAGGCATATTCTCTTTGCTCTTGCCCTTTACCACCATGCAACGTACACGCATTATAGCCAAGTTTCTCCAGACCTTTCGCCAACACATCTGCACCCTTTTTCTGGTTAACGAATATAATGATTGGTGGATCCACTCCTTTGGAAAGATACTCCATGAGTTTCCTTCTCTTATCATTTTCACCAACAATATGGACAATTTGTTCTACTCTTTCAGTAGGCTTGCCTATGGAGCCTATGTATACCACTGCTGGTCTTCGAAGATAAGTTCTTGCTAACCTAAATATAGAGATAGTTACATTTAAAAATAGCTAAAAAGCCAGCAAAATGCTTGCCTCTCTACAGCTGGAGGCATGGTGGCTGTAAACATCACCGTTTGCCTATACTTCTTTCTGCTGTTGTAGTTGGCCAGTAGTATCTTGCTGTCTTCAGCATCATCATTGTCTGGCTTCAAATTAGACACAGGCATGTATTCCAAAATTTTTTGTACATCAGGTTCAAATCCTATTTAAATAATAATATCAATTATACTTTATTTACTATTCAGAATAGTTTAGGGCTATCTACCACTAATATAGATAAATAGTTTGAAGCAGAATGTATATAGACCTTTATAGACCTTTATAGAGTAATTATTTTTTAAATTGTGACCTTAATGAATCACAACAATGAAACAAAAACTCACCCAAATCTATCATCCTATCAGCTTCATCCAACACAATATAAGTACACTGGTTGAGGACCAAGTACCTGTTCTCCAGCACATCTATCAAACGTCCAGGAGTGGCTATGACAATCTCACACCCCATCCTCAACCTAAAACCTTGCTCCTCTCTGCTCAAACCTCCTACAACAACCACTGTCCTAATTCCTAGTGGTTGTCCAAATTTCACTGTTTCTTCTTCGATTTGCTGGGCCAATTCACGAGTGGGAGCCAATATTATTGCATAAGGACCTTGATCTGCAACTTCATTTCGTTCAATTTTTGGTAGAGATTGAATCCATGACAAAAGTGGGATAAGGAAAGCTAGAGTTTTTCCAGAACCTGTTTCTGCCACACCAATAATATCCCGGTTTTGCATTCCAATAGGAATGGCTTGTCTTTGAATGGGAGTGGGATCTTTATAACCGATCTTGTCCACAATTTCCTGCAGATCTTTGTGAATCCCTGATTCAGACCAGGAACGAATTGGTTCTGGAATTTTTCCTCCTTTTATGGTTATATTGTAGTCTTCTCGGAATATTCGCCAATCTCTCTCAGTCATTTCATCCTTGTCTTTTTCAGACCAGTGCCGGTCATCCCATAGCTGCTTTTCTTCTTTTCGCTTCACCTTCTTCAACCGAACTTTCTCCTGTGCCTTTTCAGCTTCAGTCCTACGAGTCTCCAACAATTCTCCATAGAATTTACTTTGATCTCTTTTTTGGGCTTTAATGTCAATGCCTGCCAAGTTGCCTCGTCCAAAAAATTGAACTTGATGTTTCTCTTTGTACAAGGGATTATAATCTAATGAAGTGTCTTCACCTGCATCCCAGTCAAAAACAAACTTTCTATCATTCAGTCTCCTTACCCTACGTTTCTTCTTAATCAATCCCAAATAACGTTCTTTTATTGCATCTTGTTCCTTTTCCTTGTCCTTATCTTTCTGTTTTTCTTCCTCCCTTTCTCGATCCCTAGCTCGCCTATCTCTGTCTCTATCATCCTTCTTGTCCTCTTGCCGGCTTACCTGCATGGTTTGTATTATTTTACGTTCTTCATCCTGTACTTTTTTTTGCCGTTCCACTTCTTCTTGGCGTCGTTTCAAGGCTTCAGCAGCCCTTTGCTCTTTAGTTAAAAATACTGGCTTACTTTTTGTAGCCTCCTCAGCCTTCTTTTTTGCAAGCAGTTCTTCTAGTGATAGAGGCTCTTTTTTTACAGCAGCTTCGTCCTTGATTTCAGGTTTGACCTCTGGTTTTGTTTCAGACACCTCAGGAAACGGTGACTTTCTGGTGTCTTTGGCTTTCTTGTCTTCCTTCCGATCTCTATCACTCTTGTATTTATCTTTATTTTCTTTTTCATACTTATCGTCTCTGTCCCGTCTATCATCCCTAAGATCTCGCCGATCGTACCTGTCCCTAGACCTAGACCTGTGCCTTTTGTATCCTCGTTCTTTGCTTTTCGAACGGGACCGCCTCAATCGTTTGGTGTCCCTCTCTTTTTCCATGCGATCTTTACTACGAGAGCGACGTTTCTTGTCGTTACCCATTGTAATGGTGGTTTCAGAAATAAAAAATGGGATATTTTTTACTTTTTAGATACAAATTTGGCTTCAATATCTATAACCATCCCGTTCCCTAAACCAACCCAAACACAAGTCTGGGTGCCAATCTACGTCAAAATGTCATCGATTTTAACTTAAATGCTTCAAGCTATGACGTATGAAGCGGCAACGTCAGATGAAAGAGTCAATTTTGAATGTATATCTGATACTTTAATGATGCTGTTCTACAACAATACATCGATGTATATTTATATTTACTTTTAGTTCATTGATTTTCTTCGTCACCATTATAATTAACAATGGTCAGCGGATGATAAGCAAGAAAGAAATGAATGAAAAAGCATTGTTGCCTTGTTTCTTCATGGCTCGTAACTTTACTGAATGCCTAAAAATTAACATGAAGTTAGAAATGTCTGCCGAAGATGTTATTATTTTACTTTTAATGCACTTTTTAACGAGCATTAGTGAGATAGAAGCAATAAATACGCGGAATATAAAGTTGGTGATATAAAAATAGCGTTATACAGCTTAATTCATTTAAAATTAAATTCTCAGAGAAATGTAGTAATAGAAATATAAAACTAATGTTATGAATGATTAAAAAACTTGCAGGTTCGAGAAGAAAATAAATTATAATTAAGTGAAAAATCTAAATAAAATTCGCAATTTATATGACACTGACAGCGACACGTAACAGCTGTTAGAGGTGACGTTAGTATGTCGAGTTTTACAAAAGTATGCCTAAAATGCAAAATAAAAACAGAAAAGTTTCCTATTATTTTACTTTTAATCCTTTGATTTACGTATTTCTGGATAGTTTATGGTAACTTACTAATTCTCGAACTGCTCTACCTATTTTTCCATTTAACAAACAAGTGCACAAATAAGAAAAAAAAGAGTACTTTAGCCTCTTGATACCCCCAGAAAATTCATTACCATGGCAGAAGTTACAGTAGATAAAAGGCTGAAATTGGCAAATACTAAAAAACGGGTAAGTTGAATGCTTATTCTGCTTCCGACCTTTTATCTCAGTTGTTCAAAATGTGCCTCTGTGCCATTAAAAAGCTTTCACAAAAATTCATTTAGCAAATATTTATGTGGCCACATCATCATCTATATCTTGTCATTTGCATCCTTCATATATATATGTTTTTCTAGTTCAAAGAACTACAAGAATTAAAGAAAAAAAGAAATGAAGGTAACATTCCAAAAGCCTCCTTAAATCAAGGTAATTCAAATGACTCAAGCAACAGAACCACCCCAATTGATGTCATTGCTGTAAATGACTTTCTTAATCCTTTGGAACCTCCTGCAGACTCATTTGCTTCTGAAATCAAAGATTCAATTCTAACTGATGAACCTGCAACTCTTCCCAATTATTTCTCTGATGTAACCACCTCTGCTGCCTTCTTTGACAGCATACCATCCAAAAACGATGTTGCAAAAACTAAACCTTATAATGAAGAAAGTACTCATTTATTGACATACTTTAATACATCACAAGAAGAGGAAAATGATGAAGCCATAGGAATGCCCAGATATTTTGACAACACAACTTATAATGCCGAATTTTTGGGCCAACCCTACTCAAGCAACGAGGACTATAAGCTTTTTCCTAAAGCAAAGGAAGTGGATACCATTAGGGCAGCTCCACAAGTGATACAAGATGAAGATGTTGTGTGTCAAAATTATCCTGAAATAGAGGTAAATGAAGCACACTTAAGGGAGTTTGCAAAGACAGCTGCCAATAATAAGTGTTACCCACTAATGCAGTACAACCAAGATACTGTGGTTTCATCATCTGACAATGAAAAATTGTTTGATTATTTAGGAGCCAGTGGAACTTCTCAAGCTGTAAAAGAAGATATTTGCACTACAAATGATCAAATTGAGACATCCACTATTGAAGCTAAACGGGAGGTGCAACATTCAAATGTAGAAAGTTTAAAACAGTTATCAGACCAATTAGCTCAAATGATTGAGCCAAGTTATGAATACTCAACAAATGGTTCTATAACAGACTTAGAAAAACGAAACATTGAACTTGCAGCCAATTTGGAAACTGAGAGATTGCAGTCAGACCAATTGAGAACTATCAACAATCAACTGCAATCCCGAATTCTTCAGCTGGAAAGTGGATCTCTGGCTAAAACGGACTTGCACAGTTCTCAAGAAATTGCTCAACTAAAGGGTGACTTGCAAAACCATCTGCAAACAATCGGGCTTCTTATAGCTGAAAAAACTGAACTCTCCTCAAATCTAAGTCAGTATGAAATAACCTGCAGGCAGAAAACTACTGATTGTGAGGAACTGCAAGCTAGATTGAAAGCATCGAGGAGCCGGGTAGCCGATATGGAAAGAGAATTGAATAGTTTAAAATCTGAAAAGCTTAAATCAGAAAGTTTGGGTGAGCAGTACAGCAGCGCTTTGGATAATTTGAGGCAAGAGTACATTGTGTTGAAGGAACAGAAAGATGAACTGGCACAGGATTTGCTGGAGGTCAGGGAAAAGCTGAAGAATACTGAAGAAGAGAATGTTAAGTTGCTAGAAGAGAATAAAGTGAGTATTTATTTATATTGTTTTAGATCAAGTAAATGGCTTTTGACTGATATGGAATATTCAATTTAAGTGAAAAAATTGTTAAGGTTTTTTTGGCGACATTTTTCCTTGCTTTACTATCTTCAATCAATATATTTTAGAGCGTGAAAAACAAGCTTGCCTTGGCTGAAGTTAAAATCCAGCAACTGGCCTCTGGAGGAGCTTTGGGAGTGGACCCCCAAATTGAACAGTTGACTCAAGAAAAATTCACCCTAGAGAGTGAAATAACTAATCTAAATCAAATGCTTCAGTCAACAATAAAAGAACGAGATGAGTCTACTTTCCAATATCAACAATATGCCCAGCAACTCAATGGTTAATATTTATTTACTCTCTAATGATAATTTACACAGAAATAACCTTTAGTGTCAAATTGCTGAACTATATTTCTTGTCTCTCTTAATATTAATGTACCACTTAATGTGACTTGACATAATGTCTATATCATAGTCTTTCTTGAAACATAACAGCAATGACAAATGTTGCTTCTGTATGGACCAAACTTTAGGATTATAACAACAGTTTACTTCTAGCCCAAGTCGTCAATTTGTCTTCGAAACTAGAACGACTTCAACAAGATAAGGAGAAACTATTACAGCAGGAGCAGGATAGAATTAAACACATTGGTGCCTTAGAAAAGCAATTGCAAAGCTTGCAGAATGAACAAGTTGCATTTGCAACTCGCAGCTCCAGTTCTATAGAGCTGAAAAATGATCTGGAAAAGTCTCGCGAGCTATGTGTTCAAATGCAGATTGAGAAAACTACAGTTGAAGAAAATTATACTAAAGTGTGTAATGAGAAAGATTTACTCTTGAAAGAGCTGGATGCTAAAACTGACTCCATTGCTCAGCTAGAAAGTTTGGTAGAGCAGTTAAGGGGCAATCAACCTGACAGTGTGAAATTGCTGGCGACTATGGAGAGCGACAAAGTGGCTGCTTCCATGGCAATACAGCAAAATAAAGAGCTGAAGCTGCAATTGGAGGGTATGCAAGAGGTGGTGATGAAGATGGTAAGTATAATGAAGATATTATTTTATTTTTTGTTCACTTAATGCATTCTCTAGGACAATGATAAGGTGGAGCTAACAGAGAACCTGAAAGCACAACAGCAAACCAACAAGGAATTATTGGAAAAACTCCAAAAAACCGAAACCACGCTTCACTCAATGGCCGACGCGATCGAAATAAAAGATCATGAGCTTCTGAAATTGCGCGAGTCATCGGAAAATATGACTCGTCAGGCATTACAATACGAACAATTGGAAGACCGGCTGAGACATTACGAAGCCCACGACAATTCTGCTCATATTTTACAACAAGAGCTCCTGGAAGCCAAACAAACCATCGCAAAATTAAGGGAGGACTCAAAGCAGGCTGAAGAAGGTGTAGATTTGCAAGAAGCCAGAGAGAAGATCACGCAACTATCCAATGAGGTCAATAGACTTAGAACTGGCAGTGACGAGGTAGTAGAAGGAATTGACACCAATGAAAACGTTCTAGATAAGGAAAATGTGATGAAGTATTTGGAAGAGAAAGTGAAAAGGACGATGCAAGAGATAGCTGATCTTTCGGATGAAAAGCAACGGCTGGAGCACATAGTGTTGCAGCTACAAGGGGAAACTGAAACCATCGGGGAATACGTGGCCTTGTACCAGCATCAGAGGATGGTGTTGAAACAAAGAGCGCTAGAAAAGGACCAGCAATTGAAACAATTGGCCAATGATAGAGAGCAAGTGAAAATTAAGCTGAACAAGCTAAACGAACTTATTAAAAAACTGGTACCAGATGAGGTGATTGAAGAGCATTCTAAACTGAAGAAAGAGGAGGAAGTTGGTGCTATTGTTACAAGCAAAGTGGGAGATGATAAGGAGACTGCGGATGAAATTATTACGCTGCTCACAGAGATAAAGAGCAGCAATTTAGTCGAGCCTGATGAGAGTTTTCATCACTGTCCATGGTGTTCGGGACAGTTGATTACAGTGTAGAATATAGAGGTATTTCAGGATAATTTTATATATTGTTTTATGTATAATTGGTGCTCATTATTAATACATTTATATCCTCAATTAGAGGTGTTTTACTTAGGCAAATCATAGTTGAAGTAATGAGGAAAACATTTCTAAGTTCAAAGGTAATATTTTTGGTTGTTTTTGATTTGTGTTGTTTAGATTGTATTTGATGAATAAGCGACAGAACAAAGGTATGAAATTGCACGGTAAGAACAATGTTTCTTGAAAATATGGCGAACGCAGTTTTATCTACATTATATCGATTGCGAATGTTGTATTGCATTGGATTAGATGGACTGGTAACAGTTATTGCTGTTTCAACTTCTCCTTTTTTGGGGTAGAAAATTAGTCAAATCTATTACCTAAATGTATGATCTAAAAAAACAAATTTGGTTCAATTTAAATGAATAAAAAAATATCAGCAAAGCAATACCCCATAAGAAACTAATCTGTGCCGAAAAACGGGAGCGTCACCATGATTTACGGTTAACTCAACCAACCGCTCCAGGAATTCGGAAATTACTCTTTGTTTCCTTGCTACTCTCGAAAATATCGGAATTATTTGATGCCAAAGAAAAAACACATTTATATGATAATAGATACGCTTTATTTAATAAATTTTAATCAAAAAGTTCGCTCTCTTCACGACGATAATATACTTATTAACTCTGATTATACACACTTATCGATATTTTCCAACTTATTAAAACTTAATGTCTTATTTCGACTTACAAAGTAATTACGTTTTATGTATAGAAATGATCTGTCTAAAATATGGTTCTCTATAGGTATAGCGACTTATAAATCTATATGTATAGACATATAATGTAAAACTTAACAATAAATTAACGTTACAAAATACAGAAGGTATAATAATGTATATGAATACTCTGAAAAATAAATTATTTAAAGTAAAGAAACGTACAGCGCGTGCGGGTTTTGGTATTCTGTGGGGATTGTAATGATATCATACAATTCAGTGCGTCATTATCTCTCCAAAAAGAAAATCTATAATATGCTTTTTTAGAACTCACTATCATAACAAAATTTTCTATTAATAGAATTGCTTTTAAAGGAAAAATCAAAGCCGAATTCGGAAATACTATTTTTACAATAGCGTACGGTACAATTTGAAAATGGTGTTCTTAACCCGTTCGGAGTTCTATAAAATCCGTTAAATTTCAATAAAACTGCCAAATAAATAATAAGGTAAAATGAGGTAGACTTTTGGAAAATATTGCAAAATTAGGCTCGTTTGGTTGTAATAATTAATTGTAACGGCCGAAGATTAAAAAAGTGAAGGACCTGAATGCTTACTACCTTAACAAATATATTATGTACAGGGTGGTTCACGTAAGATAATTCAATATATTGTCCCAAAAACCTTAAGGTTAAAAAAGAAAGTTTAATATAAAAGGTATTCAGTTTTTTGTGAATTTTTATTTTTTTATATTTTCGAAATTATAAGGTGGTCCAGGAAACTATGTCGTGACAAAATTACATTTTTTTAAACAGAATACCCTATATTTTATTATGGATATTAATTCTGCTTGTAATTAAAAGTATTTTTCGTTATTACAAAATATATAAAAATGTTTAGTAGTTTTTGAGTTAATTCAATTTAAAGTCAAGATCGAAAGAAAAATAAACTTTTGAAAATTCTTTATATTCTTATTTTTGACAAATTTTATACGGGGTGTCAAAATAATTGTAAATTAATTTAATGATAAATATGTAATCGATAATTTAAATTAAAAAAATGGTGATTGATAATATTTTCAGCAAGGCATGTAAGATCTCTTCGGTTTAGATATATAACAAATATATGTATATCATTTGAAAGGGAATCAAAAGATTTTATTAAAAAAAAAAAACAGGGTACCCCATTGAAAAAACTCGAGTTTGAAGCACTTGAAATGTGAAAAGTTTGAATTATTTTTCACATCTCGTATAAAATTGATCGAAAATTAAAAATATTTTCTAATAGAACCATCCCTTGTTTTCAACTGGGCAAGCTCTTAAACGATTAAATTAATACTTTGTACATTTGAGAATTTTCAGGAATTGATTTTTCTTTAGAACTTTACTTTAAACTGAATTACTTCAAAAACTGCTAGAAATGTTTCATATTTTGTAATAAAAAAATTCTTATAATTACAAACAGAATTAGTGTCCACAACAAAATATAGAGTATTTCATTAAAAAAAAAAAACAATCGTCACGTTACGGTTTTCTGGACTACCCTGTAACTTTGAAAACATTTAAAAATAAATAACTTTTAGATTAAACTTTTTTTCCAAAACCTTTTGGATTTAAGACGAGGTAATGGACCATCTTACGTGTACAACTCAGTGTGGGTGGAGACTCAACATCATCCTTTTCTTTGATCCGCTTGAGTATACTGACCAGAAATTTGGTTTCATCGATGAGAGCTTCAACAGAACAACTTTGTCATGAGGGGAACTCAAATAAATATAATCTTAATGTATTAACAAAAATATACACAAAAAGTAAAAACTACTCAACAATAATAAAATTAGAGGGAAATCTCACATTAAATTTAAAAACTTGAGCTTTTGCCCTTAATTATTTGTAAATTACTACTATATAAACACCGAAAGCCTTTCAGATTATTAAAATGGCAGTAAATTCACTTTTCTCGACTTATCCGAGTCTAGAGGCCGGATCGAGGGCCCCGCAAGAGTAAAGCACAACCTACACAGAGAAGAGAGGAAAGAGTGCTCTAATATGGCTTCAATATACGTATGTATTTTGAGTTTCACCTTCAATATATTCTTTTTTAAGGTAAAGTAGCGCGACGTTCACAATATCATGTTTGAGATCGTCTTATACAGCAATAACTATAGGAGGAGGTTTTGGCGTATTCCGCGCATCGGCCAAAATCTGATCCTCTGAACCGAACACCATTACTATGTTAAAACCCTTAATAATACGTACTGTTGGATCTTAACACTCATATTATTATTTGTCATTTAATCTCAACTGGGAGGCAACAATAATATAACTACAAAAACCATTACACGACTAAGATGATAATGACCGTAATAATAGATGTAAAAATAACGAATAAACACGATAAAACATGCTTAAAATACTAATACAAAAATGATTGCTTAAACGGTATATATATTCAAAAAACGTTTGTCCAGTCGATATTTTTTAGCTCAGGAAGATTCTAGTGCTAAACTTCAGTCTCAAATGGACGTCTGATGGTCAGTGCGCATGTCCATTTTAACCAAAAACCTTTTTAATTTGGCAGTGTCAGGCAACTTAAGTAAATACCCTCAATGAAACGAACGTCTCCATATCATATCCCAATGTGAATTACTGTCGTGTGGTGCATTATAATAAGCCTGACTATTGCTATTTTGATTGTTAAATTGTATTTTAGGCCCAAGAACTAATAAGTGTTTGTCCTGACAAATCAAACGAGTGTAAGAGCGTCTGCCCCAAGTGATTATAGTGTCTTATGGCTAGTAACACAGAAATATCACACGAATCTTCAGCTCTTACACTCCTAGGTATGGTCGGTTTCATCTGGGGCTAGTCGCAAGGACCCAAAAACCTCCTCTTCCTGGCTAAGTACCTTACAACGACACGGAAAATAAGTCTCTTGTACTTTAGTCGGTTTGAGATCGGGGGCTCCCGGCCCCGTTTACAAAATATGGTAAAGAACACATGGACAGAGACCCCGTTCAGTCTCCGAAACGCGAGCAGGCCTTCTTCCACTTGCATTGGGTACACCATTGCTCCCTGTGGTCCATGCCGTAGACCTTTCTGCATTTCTTGTTTTCGCCTCGCACTCTGCGAGGCGAAATGGGCATTTTGGGGCTGTGGGGCCGCGGCGAGAGCTTCAGCAACTTGTGGGGACTTTGAGGGATGGGCGTGGGACCGGACAATAGGCTCTGACGCATGTTGCCTACCAGCTGGCGCTGGTAATCCGGATCCTCGTGAGGTGGACGGGCCATGTCACGATGGGACAGGGTCGGTGGCGGGCTCGTTAGGCCTAGCTCAATCTCCGTATAGTAAAATTCTTCTTCTCTGGGAGAAACGCTGAAAAAAAACATGGCTCCATTAAATTTTAATGCAACTTTTATTAGGTAATAGATAACTTAAAAAAACGATTAACGGAACATATTTTCGGGCATTCAGGGTCAGTCACAACAAGCTAAAGCGTTAGCGTTTTCGGTGGTACCGGAATTCGCTACTATAACGGTCCAAGGCTGTCAGAACGACGCCAACCTTGGATGCGAGCATGATCATTTTGCGTCGTATAACAAATATTTTGATCGAACAAGAGCAATTCAAATTGAACTTTCTACTCGCTCTGTGTATTAGGTCCCATAAGAGCCTCTTTTTGTATTGTTAGTTCCCTTTGATCACCCGCTTTAGCTGAAATATTAGAAGACGAAGGTGGTTATATAAAATTCTGTTGAACAGGTGTTGAAAGCAAAGTTGAGATTGGTACGATGCTAGTCTTTTAATTTATGCAGTATGTATATGTGCAACAATGTGCGAGTAATATATAACATACTTTCAACGCCAGACAGTCTACTAACCTACATAGTAGAAAATCGCTGTTAGTATCATTATATCGTCTATGACTTATATTGTTGTTTATGCAAAACCGGCAAATTGTTTACAAATTACGCAATTCTTTTGGATGAGCTCGTAAACGTTTGTTGCTACAACAGCCTTGGGAGCTGTTTAAGCGCTTACAAATTGGCAGGGGCGTGCCAAAAGTTAAATTTATGAATGCGGCGAGCTCGGATCAGAGGAACTCTCCTGATTGAATTCCCAGAGAAAAAAACAGATTATTGTATTCAAGAATGGACGAGCTTAAACATCTTTTTTACAGCTGAAAATAAATTTTTTTTCATTTTTGTATTTGCCTTTTGGATGATGTTGCTAGTCGCGAGTGATTCATGCTTACAATTCTTGGTTTAATCCAAAAAACATGAGCAAAAGTCACATATCAGATCATCATTCAATTTTGTAATAAAGGCTTGAGTTATTATTAAAAGAGATTTTATTCACCATATTGTCAAGATTAAACTTTGAACCTATGGAAATTTACTTAAGAAAAGATTACACAGCCATTTATTGATCATAAAACCACTTAATTTATTTATTTTGATATACAAATGATTATTAAAATAGTGTACAAAGAAAATAAGGTGGCATTAAAATTACTTTATCGACAATAAACATGATTGCTTTGTGGTGTGGAACCACAAAAGGTACCGACCTATCTTGCTCAAGGAGGTCAAAAAAAGGAATAACTATATATGTAATAAAAGAAGTAGCAAACAAATTCATAAATTTAAATTCTGTCCCTTGCTTTATTTATTGAATAATTATTACGCATGAGGATATCTGTGAAGCTATATATTCCAGTAAAAATCTGTGGTTGGTGTCACTCAAACATAAAATAAATAATCTGTACACAGCAAGACTCATTTTCATATTCAAGAAGAATTATTACAAAGTTGAAAAAGAGCAAACTAGCTAATTCAACTGTTTAATATAAATAAATGGGTAATCTGAGATATATTGTGGGTTGCCTATCTATATCTATCTAATGAGACATGGGGCAGATGCCGATAGTCCAATCGTGTAAAACCGTGAAATAAATATTCGCATTTCATATACTCTTCTCTGATTGGCCAGTTGGTGTAGGTTTTTTTGTTTTTTGCTTCTATCTTCTACGAAAGAATACATTCCTTTAATATTAGTTTTGAATCGGTTTTCGGTAACGATAAGTTTAATTTTTCTCCAAATAAATCGAACTAATGCCGAGTTCTAACTTAATATCCAAATGCGGAAGTGTTTTACGACTATATGTGGGTGTTCTCTGTAAGTCCCGACTGAAAGTTAGGACCACTTTAATGTAACTTTTCTTGACGATCCCGAAAAAGCTCCGGCGTTTTTGTGCTTCATCATGGTAAGTAAATAAAACAGAATCATTAATATATCACAAGATGTTTTCTAATGCCGGCAATGTTTTTCGACAACTGCGCCTATATTATTTACTTGTTTGTATTTAGTTTGCCTATTTGCTGGCAATAGTAAATTTAAATATTCGTTAAGCCGCCATTTTGTGTTACAAACTTATGCCAGAGGTAATCTCAAAGAACACCTAAAATGGGTCTTGAAATATCATAGACACGTTTGAGATCAATTATTCAACTGTTAGTTAGATGGGTGATGATAACTATGGTTTCATGAGTCTTGACCTTTAGTGGTGCCGCCAAACATTTTGAAAGACATCCGAAAATTGTTTCATCGACGCCCTATTCACGTTTACGAATTTCTGTAATTAACGTCCGATATTTACGGCATAACATTTTCCATCGCATTTCGGACAAAAAACAAAAATTATAACGTTTCTATTTCAATTTAAAAATCACTCTACTTATTCTAAGTAAATTTACATTTCAACCGGAGTATGAAAACTCCTACGTCATAAATTGAGTATAAGGGACAGATAGTGATTACGTGTCAAGCGTAGGTGTTGCGATTTAGTTAAATGCAAGCCGTCATGGCCACTGTCAGCTGCGTCTCACCAATCACAACACGCTCAGCATAATGCATTAATGAAAAATCAAACATTAATGGGGGTTATTATATAGTACATACCTCTCCCTGGGAACTGTCTATTTCTCGCATTTAACATTGTGATCGTTGAAGTATCTACCATAGGAAGTGTGTGTGTAACCATTATAGTTTTCAGTAACTTTGTAATTAATTTGACACGCAAGTGCAATCATCGCGCAAAAGCAGCAAGTCATGCTTAGATTTTAAGTAATCGAATAAGTAATACTCGTTTCTACTTCATCGAGATTCTTCAGAAAGTCCCAAGCGGTGTTAATGCAGGAGAATGAAGTGTATTGTCTTTTTGTTGGTTGTTTTACCAGGTTTTATTTTCATTTTTTAATTTTTGTACGCCACACTTACTTGTGTTCGTTCCGCACGTGGCTCTCGATATCATCGCAAGTGTTGGAGGATTTGGTACATCCTCTGAACGTGCACTGGAACACTACCCGGGTGACGTTCTGCTGAAACAAAAAAAATCCGTATGATCAACAAATAAACTCTTGTCTTTGTGTTGCCGCGTGATATTGATTAATGGATTCCACATTCCGCAACAACATTAAACAGGTGGCAACGTCGGCCCTGTGGAGCACTGGAGCCGCGTCCGACTCGCCCCAACGGAACCCCGCTGCAGGGGCCAAAATCGGGCAAATCCTTTGTCCTTGGCGGTTCACGTCCTTTGTTGCCGTTTTTGGCTTTGACATTTTGTTCTCTGTTGCCCCGCATGAATGGCACTAAATTTACATTAGTATATTTTATTAAATAGAGGAAGAGGCTATAAATTTGTGTCTGACGTCCCTCTGTATTGGAACTGTAAATTACGCTTTCGGGTTGACAGTTATGACTGGCAGCTGACTGGCGTTCGTTCACTCGGGAAATGCATCACGCAATCGTTTTTGGACAAGATTGTAGCTTGAGGACACGCAAAGCGTTAAACAGGCGTGATAGGGGTCAAAGTAACTTACTACCAAAGATACAGAGCAAACTGTTATTTTTTCCAGTTGTCTGGGTACCTGCTCGGGATAATAACCTTTTTGTGTAGCAAAAGAAATATAATATAATATAATATATATATATATATATATATATATATATATATATATATATATATATACAAACACTAAAAATGAATAAAAAGTTACAACGTACGTATAGTTGGGTAACCGTGTCACTAACACCATCAAATCAAAAATAATTATTGAGACACGGTTTGTTAATGGAAATGAGGACTTGGCAACGCTGTGCAAGCACGTGGCTTTGTCTATAAACATATCGACTGGTGGCTGAGCGTCATAGCGGTCTTCGATCCAGCGCTGCAACAGAGATGGAGAGCAAACAATATAGCATCGTCTCTATTCGTTGCGCTAGTTCTTTGTTTCAGGTCGCTGACTATTTGAAATTCCAAATGCGGCTCAATTTTTTGCAAATTGTCATCTTTGTCTTGCTTCGCTCTATATTACATGACGTCATTAGCTGTGGAAACATCATAATTGAGTTGCGATATTATAATAACTGTTGTCTCTCGCGCGTGGCAAGCGAACTAGGTAGTAGGCGATAGTTGTGGTGCAGCTAATTTTAGGTCAATGTTAAGTTACATCATCGCTATTGTTTCAATTACGGATGTCTTTAAATTAGTGATTTTTTGCCAATGATTATATTACATCATCGGGTTTATGCCTACCTGTATTTACCTACCGAGTGAAGTTGTGGTACACATGGCGACTATTTCATGTGCATATATTCGATCTAGTTTTTGTCTTCATTTCGTTGATATCATAATTATTTCCAAGGGAAAAAGGCATAATACGTAGAATTCTAGGAATGAAATTCTGTCGATAGCACTGCTGCTGTTAAAACGACCGTAAGCCATAATTTTCTTGTATACCAAGTCTGATATTATTTGCAAAGTACCTGCTCATTAACCGTTATTATTCTCACGCGTAATTGCCATGAACACGTATGAATTTCGTATATCTGTGCGTTTCTCTAACTTTATGCATGCATTCCAATTCGCTTATAGAGAAGCCCAAAACCCTCATCACTGTTTTTTTTCTTCGAAGATTGAGCAGGAGTACCTGGTCCGTATTTTCCTAATATACGCAGACGAGTGTTATTACCCTCGAAAACCCAAAAAAAAAACCTCAGAACCCAAACCTTCCGGCCTTGAACCAGGTCTACGAACCGACAAATCTCGGGGTTGTTGAATCTTACTTCTGGGATCGCCTTGATTTGGTGATGCAGCTGTCCCTCTCTTACCTGTTGCTCCATTTAGTAGGAGTTCGATGCTCGGCTAATTCCAGGGGCGTAGGAAAATTGTGCTACACCGACCTATAACAAAGGTAGTAATTTGTAATATAATGCGCGTTGTTTGTGTTGTTATTGTTTCATGGCGGCGGGTACCCTATTAGAGTTTGCTCGAAGAATAAATTACCAACTGCATCATTATGTTAGATTGTGCATGTGAAACACGAAGGAACTGAGCGCAACGATACAGATACGGGATACTACTACTACTTCCTGTTCAAATATGGTTGCGGAAGTTGAGAGTATCGGTGAAATTTTTGGTGATTTTCTAAGACGCGTCACCCATGGTTTTGGCGCGTAAACAGTGACCGTCCATAGAAGTCATTGCCCGTCCAACCACGTGGTTCCCTGCCTAAGAAGCCGGTACAAACAACAACAAATGCTCAGCCTTTCTGATTAACCACGTTGCCTCTTCTCATTACACAGTTCCTCTTTCCTCATCCATATCCAGTTTTCAGATGTATTAAATCCAGGATAATCTTAACAACTACCACCGTCAGAATCAAAAGTGGTTTGATAAAAATAATTACTGATAGGTTGTCATCTGGATCTAATGAATCCAATCAACTCGGCAACATCGGAATGGTACGGCCGCACTTCAGGGCCATCCCTATTGCGATGTAAACATTGAAGGGTCAATGGCCCCGGTCTCCCTTCTCAGTTGACTCTGTATATATATATATATATATATATATACATATATATGTTCTTTGTGACTGACGTCACGTCTTCGCCGTGTTGGCCTCCAGTGCTGGTTTGCTGCTGGCCCCTTTGACTAGTTCCAAAATTACGGGTTATGGCGTGCAATAGCGCCATTTCATGCCGGATATTATTATGCAGTCATGGATTCAAATTAGGAGTGTTTAGGTTTGGGAAATGGGTACTAGTTGAGTTGCTTTAAAACTTTTAGAAATTAAGTTCATTTGAAACGGCAGTGGTACGGTGGATATCTCTAAGTTATACTAAAATTTAAATTTAAAATTCATAACACATCCAAAGCTTAAAGTTGCGCAACTTTGCTTACTTATGATTTTGCGTTCATTTAACCAACTTTGTATCTCTTTGAACAATTGAGATGTCTATAAAAACGGGCACCCTGTAGAAAATGTGCAATTTATTGAATAAGTATCAAGATATAGCAATTTGAGAAGATTAAGGCCTATTACGATTTTATACCCCTTCCCGCTCTGCTTTTTAATTAATTCTCGCAACCCAAAGACCGGTTTCCATCTTATTAGTTCTCGTCAGTTCAGTTCATCTCGAGTCAATTAAACGTAGGCAGAAATTGGCAATGTCAACGGCAAGTATATTGGGCCTGTAGGAAAATATCCTACCAGCGCCATCTGCCGTGTTCGCATTTAAGTGACTCGATTTTACCCGAATTGACGAGACCGAATAGGATCGAAACCGGTCTTTGCGAGTGCCCAAGTTAATTAAACGCAGAGCTGGAATAAGGCGTAAAGTCGTACTAGGCCTTGATCTTTTTAGATTTGTCCTACGACTCTTTGCATTCACCTTCACTAAGATACAGAATTAAAGTTAAAAAATAATGGAAATTTGGTTGTTTTAGATGACGTGAATTTCCCAATTATAAAATACTATGTATTGAAGTGTAGAATCGTACTTATTGCCTGTGAAATTATGTGAAAAAAAAATTAACAATACGGTTAAGAATGTTCTGTATATACATATATAGTTTATTGTCAAAAAACTATTACTTTTTATATTTTTGCAGTAGGCCATATCCGGAGGTAGGTCCAAATTAAAAGAATAGTTAAAAATAGGTCACACGTCTAAAATATTAAAAACATCGTCAAAAATACTGTAGAGCTTGACATGTAGGTTTGAAGCTGGTTTAATTATTTTTGGACTCTCACATGGCTTGGCCCCATAGGCTTGGATTGAATTTTATTGATAATTTGATGCCATCCCATGGGTGTTATTTTAGTTATTATTTATTATGATGAAATAGAAGAAAAACGAGAAAAATGAACAAAAAAATCTCTTCCTGTTTTTTAGACCTGAGTATTACATAAGGGACCATCATCAGCTACATGGTTTCTTCAGGAAATCTTAAGTACTCTCCGCCTAATTAACCGTTGAAACTAATCGCGGTTCAGAGTGGTTCGTTTCCTGAAATCGCTTCTGCGAGTTCAAGAAACCATCGCCTATTTATAAAATTATGTGCCTTCGAAGGACGGTCGTTCACCCAAAGACCCGGTGTTTGGGAGAGCAGTTATCATTTTCGTTTTGCCGTTATTATACAAGTTGATCATTACAATAAGCCCAAATAAATTTCTTGCTGGAGAGCGTTAATGGGGCTTCAATAATCAACCGCACAGCGGGAATAGGTCTATTTCGTTATTGTTTTAATCTTGATAGGCCTTGAGTGCGAATCCAACGCCGTTATTTTTTTAGACCTTAATCTCGAAATGGACGAATCACCGCCAAAGGTAAATAACCCGTGGTTGCAACCATGGACCAAAAACGCGAAGCAGGTATGTGCGCGTCTGCAATGGGACATCAACGATATTGTTTGAGAGAGACAGAGAGTGAGGGAGAGAGAGAGTGAGAGAGAGAGAGTGTGTGTGAGAGAGGGGGACACGAGAGAAAGAGAGAGAGAGAAAAAGAGAGAGACAGAGAGCGAAGTGAGTAATTCATTCGTCTTTGTAACAAAGTGCAAGTCAAGCGATAAAGAACCAATTGCAAGGTGTTTACATCAGGTGGATTTGCGCAAAAAAAACTAATCCTTATTGTCTTTCTCTTTCCCGTTTAATTGCTCTACTCAGTGATAATTAGTTTGGCTCTATAATAAAAAATCCCGCTCATCAGAAAGAGCAAACAGGATAAAACAAGCGAAGTTCGTTGGCTGGTGCATGGAATCATCCTCCTCTAACAAGTATGGGTTTGATGACCTGGAATAGTAGGCCGCGTTGGCCAAGGGTAACTCGGATCCGTTTTGCTTTTGTTTCTCGAATTATTTTCACCGGCCGATCTTTTGTTTTTGCTGCGACATCAACAAGATGGTCGCCGGCATTGCGCTATCGTTTATTTATTTGTTATCGAAAACTTTTGTCAGACAGTTTGGTACTATATTCGAACAAACGAATATTTCGTTATCTGAACTACGAGCTAATTGCAGCAATTTGTGTAATCATCAGTAGATAAGTGATCAATGCGAAAACAAACAAAGCCTTTTGTCTCACACATAAACTGTTGCCAACCTTTCTGAGATACTTAATTAATGTCATTACTCTTGTTATTGTTCTAGCTCAGCCACGCCTAATTTCGATCGGTAACCGACACATTTTCTATATAATTCTTTCCGCTGGGATTTAAAAAGCTGGTCCGTTAACTTTAATCTAGTTGGCCTTGTAGAGTTTTCAAAACACACACGACTAGAGAGAGTGAAAAATTCGTAATATAGTCAGCGCTCAATTGTTTCGATCGCTGCTCCTACGACACATTATCATAACAAGAAATTGTTTAGCAACCGTTTTCACGGCCGCCTTTAACATTGGCACGTGTAGTTTTTGCAAGGACGTTTCGAATTTGTTTATCTCTGTGTTGCTGCGCAGTAGTCCGTGATGCAATCTATTTTCGTTTGGTTTTCAATGGCGCAGCAAGCTTTGCAAAAATCAAAGGAGCCTTGAATGATGGTTTGTTGCTGATGGTTGGCTGGCTTGTGGGGTGGGGTCTATTGTTTTGAGGAACCATGGAGATGGTGGGAAATGATCCGCCCAGTGCCGTTTGGTTTCTCTCATTATATAGGGATATCCAATTAAGTTTGTCATTCGAATAACAACTTTCTTATTTACTATTTGATTAGCCTAATGTTGAATTTTCTATAATAAAATTTTCTCGGATAGTTGAATCCGTGATTGGACTTCCTGTTAGCTGTTAAATATAAAGGTATTTCACTTCAACTTTTTATTTCACTTTCACGAACCTGAACCAGGTGAAATAGGTAGGTGTAAACGAAGTGAAAATGGAAGTGAAAATACCTGTACCTTTGACAGTTGACAGCAAATCCTATGATGCATTCAGCATCCCGGAAAACGTTTCTATGGGAAGAATTTAAATTTTTTTAAATAGTAAATGTTAAAGTTGTTATTCGAGGGAGATAATTGAATATCCCTGTACATACAGTTGGTTGCAATGTTCTTGTTCTATCTTCTTCTATTGTCTGCTATTGTTCCACTACGTTCACTAATCAGGGTCTACTAGAGAATTAACGAATGCAAAGGAAACTGAATGAAAAATATTGATTCAAAAATCGGTTTTAACAAAGATGTTGATTTAAACCTTGAACGTCACAAATGCAATTTCCTCATTTCACTTAATCGCATGATGATGCGGCAGTAAAGTAAACACATGTGGCATTTTTTCTTCCGACTTGCGGAGATAAAATTTTTAGCGCCAATTATACAATTAAAGCTCTACGAAGTTACGCGGTAACTTCTGTCGTTTCCCAGAAACTTCAATCAATTCTCAACAGTTAAGGTCAATAACAAACGTGTTTTTCCCACAGATGTACATTATCCGATGCGCAGGCAATTGTTTTTGTGGTTTACGCATAAAATTCCTCGATTGTTTTTCAAAAAGCAATCTTTACTCGGTTTACCACATCTCCACTTTTGTCTTTCGTTTTCCCAGTAAAATTACACTGCGAACGTTCGCCTCTTCAAAACAAAAGCGCTCAAGGTTGGTGGCTCTTGCACAGTTCGGCAGTTCAATGTTCGCAAATGCCGATGGCCAATCAGAGTTGTATTGAGCGAGGTCATAACGCACATTCCATATTATTCTAGAAACTACTTTTACATTGCTTCCATTATAACCATATTGGGACACGTTTTTCAAACAAAAATCGTAACAATATAGGTGTGTATTTATGAGATCTTCATAGTAGTAAACAGTTATTCACGCCGCCCTCTTCAATTGTAAATAATTAGATAACTGACGCAGTTCTACGCTCAAACACGAGTTACAAACACGTGTAGAGCCCAGATATTTTTCTGTTGAATTTATTTTTACGGTTTTCTTGGCAATCTTTTCAGTTTTGTTTGTATTAGTCATTTCCACGGCGCATTCCCCAAGTTGAAGTTCATGTTCTCGTCAGCAATACCTTGGTGTGGAGGAGGGTAAGGAAGGTTTCAAATTCCCTTGGATCGATTTCATTACAGAAAGACACGTTTGGATATTGATTTTGGTGTCTTGATGTACTTGCTGTTCGAACTTTTTCAATAGATATTGCTTATTTTCTAGAATTTTCCAAAATGGCAGTCTATAGTACAGTCATTTAAATAGGAGAGATTTAGAAGAGATTCATATAAATAAGTTAGTGATAATGCGTTAAGAACTAAAAAGTGTTTAGCATACTTGCGTTTGTTTTTTTTTTAAACGGCGAGAACACAGAAAACAATTTCGTTATCATCTTGGGGACACATATCATACGCATTTGGTAATCCCTCCTAGCAGTTGTCGTGTTAAAGCACTTTATCCTCTTCTACTATAAATAGTTTTAGCCAAGTAAATATCTAAAAACCCAACCTTGAACTAATCGAATTTTCCTCCACTTAATGTCACTTTTGTAACTCATTCAACACAAACCGATGTTGCAATTTGGCCTTAAGGCCTCCGCTTTTGCGATGACGCCAGCTTCAACGCAATTCCTGAAGATTTCTATGACGTTTTTTGAAACCAAACTCTGATTACGAGATTCGCTGACGCAAAACCGTGATCGCTGTGCGCAATTTTCGATTTTAGCCGCGGGCCTGGCTCGGCCTGTAGCCGGCCGGCTTTTCCGACCTTCCAACCTTTAATGGGCGACCGACATTTCACTCGCAATTGCAACGTTCTAGTAGTGTCTTTTAAAAAATTTGGATTTTTCATCCCAAGCAAAATTATGGGCCTCGCAAGGTCAGCGGCGGTGGGTGTGGCGCGTTTTGCGAAATGATTAATGATGTGCATTGGCAAGGTGGACTGCGAGACTGCGGGCGGCATGACAGAGATGACATAACTTACTACTTTGCGAACAATTATTGAGAAGCTTCCACTGCGAATTTGCAAAGTAATAATCCCTCGAAGTAGGCTAATGGTTTCGTGATATAAGAGCATTTCCTGCGTTTCATGTTATTAATTGCTTAAGGAAGCAAAAAGCGATACAAATGTGAAATACCTAATAACATTGCCTTATAAATAATTATAATTAATCGTTGCCACATGAGCTTTCCTCTTGAGAAACACCGCATTTTTCCTATCTGGGGATCGATTCCAATCCGGCCTAATAACAGCCTGCACAGATCGGCAATTCAATTATTTTTGTTCAAGGTAATTATAGCACACAAACCGTGTCAATTAGGCTTAATACACACGTACGCCGCATGGCATCGGCCAGTTTTCCGCGTTGAGAGGCCCAAATGCCTCCGCGTTTTTCTGACCTCATTTCGCGAAATTGGACGCTTATACGGCTTATCCGGCTCTGCCTGCGCAACCGATTGCGCATCAGAAATTAAAAGATCCACAGCATCACTCATAGAAAGTCGCAAATGTAGCACGAAGCAATCTAAAAATTTCTATTTTACACAATAAAGGCAATTTCTTCCCCATGATGGAGTGAAAGTGCGCTTCTGTTAAGCAATCGTGTTGTATTTAAATGATAACGCTTCATTGCGCAACGACGGTTTTTATGCAACTGAGAACGATCGGGCTGGTCTATACAAGTGGTTTTCGTAGGTTTGAAGATGTTTCACCTTGCGCTGAAAGTGGGACAAGATGACAGAGTTGCTGTATGAGGCACAATCCAATGATTTATTCACTCAGGATAATCAAAAAATACTGGAATGGGATGGTGAAAATACCGAAATTTTTCGTGAATTAATTTCCACTTACGAATCTGATTTTTTTATTATATTATTTTTTATTTTTTCACGTTTTACGTGATGGGTTTTTTCATATAGAGATTCTCCGCACGAGAAAACATCAAGCATAATACTTGGGAACATAATATAGGTTGCTAAACCTCGGCAAAAACAAATGTATTAATCAAGATTTTTACAACTACAACTTCAGCTCGCATGTAGACAAAATCTATGCAATGTTTTTCATTCCTCTGCCAAAGCTCGCCCATCACGAAGCTTTTGAAAAGAAAACGAACAAACCGACGACCATGGTATTTCTTAACACCATCATTGCGATCTGACGAAACAATAGGAGGAAGAAATAAAAATAATAGCCGGTATCTGCTTATTATTAGATAAAGAATCTGAAAGTACCACCTTTTTGTATCGCGTATGTAATCGCAACCTTTTGAAGACTTTGAAGAAGAGTTTTAGCGCTTGTTACGATGTACCAGGAATTTATTAAACTGAAGTCAATATATATTGGAGGTCAGTGTTAAACAGTGGAGAATCAGATTTGATTAATCTAAAATAAACCAATCAATAAGAAAAGAATATATAGTCATAATAAAGAATATAAACAAATTTTTTGTGGGTGTAAGGGAGGCGTCATTGACCCCGATTTCATTGATCAGTACAGAAACTGATGAGTTTCTCTATTGCTCATGAATATGGTTGGGTTCATTAATAACGCCTTCTAAAATGCTCTACCATGTATTCAGATTCGAGGTGCCTGCGATGTAAACAAAGGCACGTGACCTGTAACCAATAGTCAGACGACAAATGTCCGCCAGACCAATGACAGCGCCACGATCGGGATGCCACGCCCCAACCATGCGTCATTTTTGTTTATACCGTAGGCATTTGAAATGTGAATTGATTATACTTGGAAATGGTTGAAAATGGTGCAGTGTTGTAGATACTTAATGTATTATTAAACCCAAATGTATCCAAAGCCACACTGCAACACTGGGTCCCAATTAAAATTAATGTTCTGCTGCCCGTGAAACGTTAAACGGTAGCTGACAGTTTCGATTAAAATGTATGAACCATGGTGTTACTACCTGAATAATAATTATTACATGATTAAGTTGCTTTCTTTCGGTCTCTAATTTCAAGCTTGTTCGATGTAATTAAAAAAGACTTTTTCTTTTTTTACCTTTTTCTTGCGGGGCTGATCTTCAAGCATATAATCCATGACGATCCCCTCGTCTGAAGCTGAACTGAAGGAATTAATGGGCGAGGTGCTCGGAGGGGGCGAAGGGGTTGATCTGAAGGAAGCCGAACTGCTGCTACTACTCCCCGGGGAGGTACCAAACATAGGGAAGGCTGCAAGTTATTATTATTATCAGAATTATAGTTAATTACATGTTAATGTAATTTATAATTATTTATACAATCTGGGTCAACACGATTAATGGGAAAATACCCAATTATGCATTCATTATAGTTTTTTTCGGTTTTTAACCGTAAACTTGTTTGGGGCAATGCTTTGTTGGGGTCACTCTGATAACTCCTGACTACTAATATAGTTGTTCTACCTATTGTTCGATTTTATTTGTTTCTTCAGCATGAACTTTTCTTTGAAATACTTAAATACCTACATAATAACACTAATGGCGAGTTACATTGAGCGCTGTTAAATATTATAAAAACCCGTGCAGCTCATTAAAAGTCGTTCCAAACACATGTGTGTCGATCCAAGGTTAAAAGGATGCAACCATTCGTGGATAGGTAAATATAATGTAAATTTTATATTCGTCCTTGTCTGTCTTTCTAGTAGGTTTTCTATTGCGTCCTTTGCTAAGGCCAAAACGGCTCTTTGTCATCAAATATAGGTCAATCGCGGCCCGCATGTGTGTGCAATGTGCCGCTAACAAGCGGCATTAAAACAATATACGAAACGAGATCGACGACCTTTGTCGTCTTAGTCAAGAGCTTTATCGGATTAGTTCGTCACCTTGTGATGTATTTAAAAAATGTGAAGTGCAATTAATCGTCCTCAGTGATTTGGAAACAAAAACGCAGATTATTGAACCTCTATAACTGGGAAATTACGAGAAGTGAACGTAAACTTCTTGCATAAATATCGACTTGTTTGTTTACATTCGAAGCCGGTAGTAGATAAAAACTAAAAACCCGATGTAAACCGTGTCAAAGCCCAACTACAAGGTACGCTCGAATAGTGGGTAATTGTGCATAGAAGTTATTCCGCAATGGACGCAATGTAAAACCGCATCCACGTTTGCGTCCACGTTCATTTCGACCTGCAAACGTTCTTGTGGCAATTCATAGATGCATTTTGACCTTTAGGACGATTTAATGAAGCTAATAGTTTTATTGCATTGTGCGTATATATTAATTATTATCGGACTGCTGAACATTCTATGTATGTTTAGTCCCTGATATGTGTAGGCGTATTATTATTTCGCGATAACAGTGTTACCGTAAGGACTGAGGAAAGTCGTACTTTTCAAGATAGGGACAATTCAAAAGCAAAATCAATATAGAGAGTATTAATTAAGCATGTAGACTTTAAGTTCATATTAACGTGGGTCTGCAACAGATAAGTTCTTGTGATACAGGGTATTTAAAGTAAAAATTTTATTTCCTTATATTTATCGACAATCACGCGGTATTCTGACGAAATTTTGCGTACCGGAAAAGTTGATGATGAGACACTTAAATATTTACTCAGTTTTTTGTCGTGTTTGTTAAGTAATTTTTTTAATCAAGACTTATTCCCCGTTTACATTTACCGATAAAAGATACCCTAACAGTTTCTTTAAGACCGACTAGCCATGGACTAAAGATCAATAAATGTTCCAGTTATTCAATGACATTAAAGCTGATACCACTGATCCTGCACCTGTACCCGGCCCTGAAGTATACGACTTATTACAAAACAAAATTGCCGAGAAATCTCATGAAAATGGCTTTCGCCGGCCGGCATAATACCGAAGCAGATTACCTATCTAAATTCCATCTTGCTCGCTGTGCAATATGCATCAAATAATTGCCTATTAAGCCACATCACGACGGCACGGCATATGGCAAAAATACATAAATATACGTAAAATAGATTTCTCGAATTACTTCCCTGGAAACGACCTTTTGATCGTCGTCCCTTGGACGAAACAATGTGACATTAAGACCGAGAATAGAACGGCCAATTGGGTTGTAATTAGTGAGGTAACAGCGGCACATCCACATCAGTTAAAAATAATTAAAGGTAATTGCTTAACGTCGAACTTCCACGGTCAAGGATTCGTATGTTAAGGCATAGCAGCACAAAGAAATACGTATGTATGTACCACACACAAATTGAATGCAAAGTGATTCGTAGAATATGACGTCAATCCCAAAGATAAATTTCTGATAAAATACATTAATACGAATAGTACATCTATTATGATGGACATGTAACCTTGCTTCTAGATACCCAATTTCGATGTTATAAATCAATAAACCTTGATGTTGGCGAAATCTTGAAAACCGCATTCAATGAGTTTAATGAAGTCGCAAACATCATGGGTAGACAAAAATTTAGTGACGAAAGGTGGACAAATAATGTTTCAAGTTACTTTCAATTTACACTAATGACATATAGAAGAACAGGACGTAGCAAACAAATAAATGCATGTATTCGTGTGTTCATGACATCATTTTTCCGTTATCATCAGAGATATGTGACGTACCAGCGCATATAAGATGAACAAAATCGGAGTGAGGTCACTTCCTCCGGTTTCACCGTCATGGATTACTATCTCATTTTGCAAAAAAAAAAATGGATCAAAACTATAAAAGACCATCCAGTTTTTCTAGATTGTTAACCTAAGAGAATTTTTTTTTAATCGCCACACAGTGTCTTTTTCCACATGTTAAATCCTAATACTGTGACGTCACTGCAACCTATTGGTCGATTTCCATGGCATCACGAGGCCCTGGCCTGAAATCAAACAAAGGAGACGCTTCCTTGAAACCTGAACAATATCGGTAGAAAGATAAGAGGAAATGACAAATGCAGCGTACCTCGCCTTAACCTATTAAGTTTCGCAACTAGATTAGAGTGCTACGAATAAGCAAGTCCAAAGGTCTTTGTTTGATACAGACAAAGGCATCATCCTTACCATTCTGAGGTGAACATGAGAGGCTCATCAGTACTAAAGCGGCGCTGCACTCGTCCATAGCAGTACTTGGATGAAGGCTGTCCTCCTGGCTAAAACTGGGCCTCCTTTTGCGTGATCTGGAAACAAGAAACCATCATCATCACCCCGTGTAAACACTACAGCCAGTTAGGAAAGCAAACTGGCATGTGAAATTAAACAAACACTGACATTAGAAGGAAACATAATCCACGCTCTCCAGTTTCACACCCTCAAAACCCCATCGGGAGGTCTTCAGTTTTATTGCTGTATGGCTAATAATATATGCCCACATTTACCGAAGTTAATTGAAACGTAAGGCTGGTCAAAGTTGTAGAAGAATGTCTTCGGGCAATATATGACTGATTGACGTGGTTCTAATACGCAAACAGCAAATTTACAATGGTGAAGAAAACCTGGGGCTGGTAATTTATCAGGTAACTGTACAACCAGAGGCTTTAACATGAGTTCGGACACCTGATAGAAGGAAACGGATCGCATTTGCTGTTGTCATGAATATCAATCATTCGAGTACTGGAAGCGATTTAAAATTGAATACAGGGTGTTCGTTTCTGGAATTAAACCATGAGGATGTCGGTAACCATAAAAGATACGAGGTCCGTTAAACTGGGGCAAAGTTGTGCAAATTGGAGTTCAAGAATATGCCCTTTCAAAATTAATATGTTGAAGATAGTGGTGAAGCCTTCAGGATACTCCACTCCTACTATTGATCAAATATTCCAGTAAATTTTTCATTAGCAATACAAATGTACTTCAACGTCTAACCATAGCCTTTGAACCTGCGAAAAATCCTCAACCTTCCAAAGCAAAATATGACCTTTCGCCGGCATTTTATATCAAAAGTGCACTTTGCATGCAATGTAACCACGCACGAGTAAATTATACTGTAGTCATAACATTTTTCCCTGTTGTGGCGTGCAGTTAAGCATAGTTGCTTTCCTAGTAATTTTCTACAATAAGGCCCAGTCCTGGCACTGTAATTTCGACCATACACCTTTGGGCGTGGCCTAATCTTATTTGATGAGGTCCGAGCGTCCTGTGCCGCTTAAAGTCCAGTTAATCGGCTTGAAGTGTGTCTGTTGTTTGGTGTTCAAGGAACGACCATAAAACTTACACAGTGACGAGATAATTACTTGTAGCGTAGCACAGTGCTTCTAGCCACGCTATAATTGCCATCAAAAGATTTTTATGACCTGTATTTTCGGTTGTTAAAGTGTACAAACCAGAGAGAGAGATATAGGATCGGTTCATTGTTTGGTAGAAATTTTTGCAGAAAATTCGCATAACAGGAGAATGTGATTTTAAATTAAAAGTAAAAGGACCAACGTCACTTCGTGGCTAACGAAAGTACCGAATAAGAACGAGGTCGTACGGCGTGCTTACACGGGCGATTGTAAAAGCGGTTTACGCACACTTCCTCGTTCGGTTTTGCGAATTTTTTACAATGTCACGTTCTCATTGTTTCAGAACGCGAACGGGCGTGCATAATGTCTTCATTTTGACAGCCGACATCGTTTCCTGTTTGCCTTTTTAATACAAAAATTACTACCGTTTTGAGCACATACATACATATGTATATCGGTGACACAAAAACCGATTTAAATAAATTATTTTGTAAAATAAGTAACCTAAATAGGGTCTGTATTTTGGGACACTTTATAGAATGCATCACTGTGACGGATATTCAGTGTTGTCTATGTTTCATTAGGTCCACTCATACTCAAGTAGTTTAAAATGATCTTAAAATATGGTTCCTAAAGATTAAAATATGGATCCTATTCCTGAAGAAAAAGATCCAACTTTGAACTCGGTTTTCTTTCTTAGAGATAGGTACAACAGGTACTGAGCAACAGGTTGGGATAACACAAGCAATTTTTTTATAAAATAGCTTTCTTTCGTTTGTTTCTAATCTACTTAAGCCTCGATTTTAGCCATTCTCACATACAGGATGTTCAGAAATAGCGTGTATATATTTTGGGAGGTGATTCCTTCGGAACAAATACAATGATTCTCTACAAAACTAGGATTTAAAAATGGTTAGCGTTCCAGAGAGCCACTTATTCTGAGGCCAGGTCCGTCTTTCATTTCCCCAATTTTTCTTTTGTGATATGCATATCAGGAAGCTTAATTTTTAGGGGCTCGAATTCATCAGTCAATTTAGAAATCTTCCTCTGGCTTTGAATTTTCGTACCTGTAATTCAGTTGGATTAGAACAGAGAAACTTCCGCATTGCAGTTATACAAGAGGAATTACTGCATCTTTTGATACCCTGATTTCAACAGGAAACGTTGCAATTATCTTCGAAGACTTTTCATTGTATTCTCGTCAGTTTTTAGACTATTAAACGTGACAGACTGCATAATTTATTAATAAATATAATTTCAGTAGGTTCTTGAACCCCAATGCATTCAAAAAACCCTGAGACATGCACCGCATTAACGTCATTTTCAAAGGTTTTTGCACCAGATACACGTGTTTTACGTATGCATTCACATTGACCTCTGCACTTAGCATTCGGCAATTATTTTTAAATACCCGGTGTAGGACGACGACAATAATAATTAACAATGACGTTGTTCAGTATCGTTGGGTTGAACACATACTTTCATGCAAGGTTACTTACCCGTGATAGGAGGGTGCAGGAACATCGATGGTATGCGAAGCAGTCCTTTTACGATCGCCTGCCATATCGGCCAATCGGGCGAAATCTGTATCTTGATCGGCCAATCGGGCAGACTTGCGGGATTCCAGCAAACGCACCTCTTCCAATTTTTTCTGAACCTCAAATGGGTCCTGGAAAATATGATATTGTTAACAATATCTAATAATACTGCATTGAGAGATACAGTTAGGCTTAATTCGCAGGGACACAAACCACGAACCAGCAAGTGTACAGGTTCTGGTTCCGTTAGGCCGCTAGTAAGAACGGCTATAAAGTACTACAAGCGGGCTAAATAACCACACGAGTGGTTCCGCTTTGGCTACCGACGTGTCTTTTGAGAAAAATCCATTATGTACTATGATTACAAGTGCGCTTCAGAAGTGGGTAACTAGGCCATTATGGTTAGGTCGCATATGGGATTTCTTGGGTGTTACGACAAATTTGGCGGGTGCGAGGTTGGTATTATTACGAAACGAGTTCGCCAAATTTTCGCAACTGCTATTTACAGCCTCAATCCCCAAAGCTGCAGGGCTCATTAGTCATTAGCACGTCTTCTCAAGGCGGGTGAAAGTATGGTGATGGGTGTTTAACAGCTGATTTAGCCGCAATTTACTAGCGTGTATGTTGTCATTTAGTTACGTAAGCGACCTTCGCCATTATTTTGTTATCGACGATGATAAGGCAACAGACGGACTTTATAATCTGTTTGGTAAACAGCGGACATTATTACCTTACCTACGTTTTAGTCGGTTTTAAGTTCATGTTCACCTAGAAAAACTATCTACATTTACAATATAGGCTGTACATACCGAACTAGATGCGCACCATTAAGACTGTTATTTGCTTGATTTATACTTAACTAGAATTATTGAACTGATTTGCTTCTTCACCATACTAAATTGAGTAAATTTGACGACTATTTCTATTTTTTCACCAGGCTGACCCAATTTATTAACTCACATTTTCAAAGTATGAGAACCTCAGCAAGTTATTAGACCAAAAAACTTTTTAAATTCGTCTAAGAAGTTCTAAGGGGAAAAATATTTTTTTCCCGTTTTCAAAACTTTGATCCTTCATGAACTTGCATAAACGGAATCACTTTGGTACCTATTTTTTCAATTTTGAAAACCACTAAGGTGCCTCAAATTACTTTTGACGGGAATCATTTCTGTCCGAGCTATTATGAGAAGTACCTAATAAGAATCTCAAAATGTGAACATCCAACTGTCAATATATCAATTATTCAATTCTCCTTGCTTGCGATCCTAAAGCTGCACAGCTAAATAAGTCATCCATTGTTGGCACCTCGTTTCCATCTTAGGACTCATCGTCGTCCTCGGAGTCAGCTTGACCGAAACAATTGATTTTCTCGGCCGTCTTGGCAAATATTTACCAGACCGCATATAACCAAAAAAGCATTTTTCATTGCCGATGAAATTAAGGCGAACTAGGTTAAAGGGTGCGATGTTAACGGAACAGGGGGAGCGTTGAGTAAACTGGGCCACGCAAAGTCTCATTATAATTTGATAGCTGTAACTAAAGAAGATTGCGTAAGCTGCGTTCCCAAAAACCGAAATAACTTTGGTTCGGATTTGACACCGAGATGCGTGATGATGGTAATATCGTAATTAAAGCGAGAGAGTTAAGGCAAGCGCGTCGATCGACCTAGATTTTTTCTAGAATGTGGGTCAACGGCGAAAAGTCTCTAGCCAAGAAAATCTCTTCTGCGCATAGGTTACAAGTGTGACCTTAGCCGCTTACGAAACGCTGCCTCAGCTAAGCAACATTCTCTTTGCGACGTAATAACCTATATATTCTCCATGGAAACTGGCTCACGTCGATCGTACGACTCGATCTACCCAAAACAACTTGCAGTTTCGTCGCAAAGAACGATTGTTTGATCGAGGCAGTGAAAGTCGGGTTCTCTAGGTACGGGGTGGTTGCAACAGACGTAACGTTTTCATTGACCCACTGGCCCGCAAACGTGGATTCCGCACATGCCTGCTAATTAACCAGCAACTGCGCATCGTTTCGCCTAAATTAGAAACCAACACTCGATGAAAATCTTTGTTTGTTTACGCATCTGTGCTCATAGGAATGTTCAAACGTTGCAGCAGCGGCACTGGTCGTACCTGACCCATTTAGACAATGAGAACCGTACGCGGCGGTTACCAGTACCACCAAGACTTAACATGGCCGCGATGGTGTCCGCAATGTTTAATCGACCGTGGGCTGCCGTTTCCGACTTCGGTATGCACCTATGACCTCTTAGGATTTCTGCCTTTTAATGCTTCGATATAATGAGATTCCAAAGAGATTCGGAATTTGCCTTAGGCATTCACACATTCTTCATTTCTCTATAGAAGAAATTCTACCAACAAATTTGACGGTGTTTTTTGTCGAAATCTAAACAGAGGACTCATAACACCCTTCTTTCTGGGTTTGGAATGCTACCAAGGAGAGTATTAAGAGTGCGACGGATTGAAAAAAACCCTCATTATGTTAACATCGCCATAGATTCGGCGAATCTCGAATAGAGGCAAGTGTCAACTTGTGTGGATAGATCGCTCTGCGCAAATATTAGTTGTTCACAACCATAATACAAATAGTTTGGCAAATATTTCTCCAAAGAACGATTCTTGGGGATTTGCCGAATCTTACATACCCTTCATTACGTTTCAAACACTTTACACACATGTGAGACCTAATAAAAGACTTGATAAAAGTTTTAAATGTGCCACACAAGAAAACTGAACCATGTAAGCCTTTGTGGTCACCTTCATAAAGGCGATGACTGAATATTGCCCATTAAGTGAATCCTCATAATAATCCAAATATTTTAATAGCTTTGTTGTTGTGTTATTAAAAATGTACTCATAAATACAACATTTCTATCGTTATTTTGCAATAATATCTTCCAATATTCATTGGAAAGTAAATAGCAATTATTTAGATATCGAGAGATATTCTAAAGGAAATATGGAATCCGCCCTCTGATAACAGTGCAAAATCAAAAAATGCTATCAGTAATAAGCTATTTATCAGCTTTTGACGTGAATTAAATCAGCAGTATAAACCCCACTGATAAACGTTTTTGCCCAATTTGCATGTTAAATATCAACCATAATACAAAAGTTTTCAATTTTGCAATTTTTGCATATATATATTTTTCTCTTACAGTTTGCTGGTATCGCAAAAAGCATAAACTCCGATCGACTATGTTCCAACTATTAATCGTGTTCAATAATAATAATAATAAACCGATCCAATCAGGTATACTTGAGTCAACAGTCATTGTTCAACAAACAATATTACGACGAGCGTATAACTATTATAATATTGCCTTGACAAAGATGTGTGCAATAGTAAGAGGTGTGTCTTGATGGACATAATTCGTCCTAAAAAAAAGTGCCGTTGTGCGTTAAACTAGATTCTACAAATCGATCAGTTGGGCTAAGCCAGCTTCAGCTGGTTAGATCCAGTGATCGTTCCTCCTTTGTATACAACAACCCTCAGCGAATCAACAACAACGCAGTGGGGGAAAATCGAGGCTTTCCCGCTTTCCCACCCCGATAGTTGTTGGATGCATTAATATTTGCAAGGCGCGGCGTTGCCACGCTTTCCTGGATACCTTCTGGATAGCCGAATTTTCTTTGTTCGAATGCCAGAAATTTGGGAGGTCGATGTGACATACGCGCAAGCGGGGCACGTGTTGCCTAAAATAAGTAGGTCACAGGTCGATACTAAATCGGGTCGGACGCGTGCTTTTCTGGGCCTGCCGCCGGGTTTCTAGGGCAACTCGACCCCGCGTCCTGTTTTACGGCACTGCAACTGCCTTTCGTCACGGGAGCATTCGGGACAATCATCTGCGCATATGGTCCAAAACGATGTCAACGCGAACCGCACCATCTCTTTTCCCTGGTATTTTTAGAGGTAGCCTTCGCAAGAACTATGACGTCGTTTTGTGATGTGTGTGGCAGCAAGAACCATTGCGAATGAAACTAGTTTTTCTGTCATTGTTTTATAATCCTCGTCAATGGGTGTTAGATCTGGTTATCTTGGGGGCCATGTCGCAACTGGCCCCCGAGTAACAATGCCAAAACTGTGAGAAGAAGAGATGTGCCAACTGTAGATTTGGAAACGCTTTATTAACCATAGAACTTGGACTTTCACTTATTTTAGAAAATTATGGGGAACGACCCAGATACTTGCAAATTTGCGTAAAATTCGCGGATAAAAATCGATTTGCTCGCAACGTTGTTCCGATAGGAACTTATTGGTACCAACGAGAAACGTGCATGGATAATTAGGAATATCAGGACTCATGTAGGGATTCGGTCGAGCGAAGAATATTTTTAAGAAGATAATTGGTTATTAAATCGGACGCGTGAAAGTAAAGCGGGGAAAGTTGTGAAAGCAGCCTTGGCGGTTCTAACAGCGGTAACAGGTGGATCACTGCGCAATAGCATACGTAACCTGATTAGATGCAAATCTCAACAATTATGCTCGAAATAGGAAGTCTGTAGAATCCTTTTCCTATTATTATAGTACACTCACTGTTTAAATCACGCACCCACCGTTATAGAGCCCATGATTTCTTCGATTGGTGCAAGTTCATTGATTTTGTATTAAAAAAAATATGTATGAAAGTGACTGGAATTTCTGAACCGAAGCTAAGACTAAAGCCCTAAACATGTGGTTTATGCCTCATCTCCAACATGATCGATCGCTGAGACTTGAACGGCAATAACAATCAAAACCAATGATTAGTGTCGAGTTTAATAGCAAATTGAATTTTTCATATTTTCATCTAAAGTAGTTTTTAAAAAAATGCATATCACGTATCCAAGAATAGGGTGGGTAAGTGCGAAGGCCTCGATTTTCCCCCACTACGTTGTTGTTGACTCGCCGAGGGTTGTTATATACATATGAAAGAGGTACGATCACTGGATCTAACCAGCTGAAGCTGGCTTCACACATCTGATCGATTTGTAAAATCTGGCTTAACCACAACAGTATTATTTTTTAGAACGAATTATGGTTGTCAAGACACACCTCTTGCCATCGTACAGATGTTTGTCAAGACAGTATTGCTTATATGCCTGTGGCAATATTGTTTGTTGAACAATGAATGTTGACTCAAGTGTATCTGATTCGATCGGTTTATTATTAATATTAAACACGGTTAAGAATGTTGTAAGTTAGTCGATCGGGTATCGTACGTTTCGAGATACCAGAAAGTCAAAGAAAAAATCAAGAATAAATTTCCAAACATTTTGTTCAAAGAAACTCAACATTTTTTAGCCTTAATGAAGGACGGAGGATTCCGGAAACTTCCTTAATTTGAGAACTATTTTTATAAGTTAAACTGTGTGTACCTTTTCGGATTAAGTCAATCAATTTTTAATCGTATTACCGGAACCCACAGTCATAAATGACTCATTCATTACCGCTTACCGGATCAATATGTCAATTTTTACGCAACCGTGACTCAGTTCGGAAAAACTTTAAATATCGAAACATTGTATATTCCTTATTTTTTAAGATACACTCCTCGATATAGTACTCATTTTATCTAGTTTTTCCCAGAAAATTGATTGTCCCTGTCAATTTTGATGTGGCTATGACTCAATTAAAAAAATTAATATAAAAATTTAACTTTCTTATTTTTAAAGATGTACTCTTCAATATGTACTCAATTTTCAGCTAATTTGTTATTCCATTGATCATTATTTGAGCTCATTTTTCCCAGAAAAGCGATTGCCACTTTCAGGTTTGATGCAGCTGTGAAGTTTTGATAAGTTACAACTTGCTCTAAATAAAGAGCTCCGAAAGTATTCAAAAAATCTAGGAGTCTATTAGTATGCTTAAGTTAAGATAAATTCAAAATCTAATCTCAATTGTTTTATTGATAACATGCTTATTCAAGTTATGTGAATCATCTAAACAACGTCTGAACCTGTTGAATAATTCACATCAGTTCCTGTTTGTTTATTAAATCTTGGATGAGTTTGGTGTTTCTCTGACTTAGTCTGTTTCGTTTGTTCGGATTTTTTAATGTTTGTTGGGATCAGTCAACACTTTCCTTACAATTTCTCCAATTTGTCTCACCGAATCAACGTGTTTATTGTCTTGGGCCACGTCAGACACCGGTAACTGTTAGTCATTTTGTTAGGCGGTCCCTAGATAGAATTCTCAACTTTGGGTCTGACCGGTCTGGCGCTGAATGTGTTAAGACCCGAATATTAGAGCAGAATAATGTATAAAGCTTCGGTGAAGACTGGGTGCAAAGGCTAAAGGTGCTTTAATAAATAAATAGTTATTGGCCTCAAAAAATAGGCTGGAACTTTTGAAGAAATGGAGATTAGTCACTTTTAACCTGAAACTAGACTGGCACCTCATAAGGTTTCATCCATTACGTAATCTGTTCAATGTCAATTTGGTCAATAATATATCCAGCAGGAACGTTCCAAGCCAATTATTGGCATCGGTCGCTAATCCAGGTAGTTTCGTAACGGATTGCTAATATAGAGAATCATGTCCTTGTCCAACATGCAATGTCTTGGCAAGTGCAGGCATATACTATGTACCATGTAGGTATTATTTGTTGTGATCGATAAAAATAAAATGTTCCGTAGCATGGGCGAGATGTTAGATAATAAACACACAGTTTTAATTTGTTTCCGCCTAGTATGATGACGTGAGATTCACCGTATTATTCTAGAATAAGACATACAGAAGCGACACAAATGAAGGCACCCAAAGTCTCTCAGGGCGAAAACAGAAGGTCATCCTAAGGGTCGAGTTTTCTTGCGTTAAAATCAATGTTTGAACGAGATAAACTATAGAGGTATAAGCCAAACATTGCGTTAGCCATTTGGTAACGATGGCAATAATTTTATTCACCATAGTGTCTGAATCGTATATTCCGCAATTAAAATCTCGTTACTGAAATCTGGGAAACTTGCCTGATAAGAGGCAAACGACGCCATAAACAGTTTAACAATTATCATTAGCCGTTCATTAAAAGCTTCCGATAGTACCACATTAGGTGCCTTTGGTAGCAGTTCCGTGCATGCGCCTGTAGAACATCTACGCAGTGTTCTACGCAAGAAATGGTTGGACTTGAAGGCTCGGTTTGATGATTATTGCAGTGAAGAGCCGAGGAAGACATAATTTTTTTGTTTTTTGACAACGTACCTCAGTTCCACTGGGATGGATTCTGATGATAACCTCGTCGGTTTCGAGGTGGTGTTTCATGACCTCCCCGCAAATTTCGCGCCCATTAAAAGTGACGAAACATTTTTGCTGGGGCACTAATTCTGTGCCCAGCACCGACTGGAACCCGGGACCGATGAGATCGTTTTCGAAAAATTCGGCGGTGGTTCTTCCCAGGTTCCCTTGTCTGGAGTCGAACCGGACGGTGTAGCGGGTGTTCGGCGTAAGGTTGATGCAATTACTGTTAATCTCCACGCTCGCGGGGGTTTTCACCGCTTGAATGACCCCGGAGTAGTACTTGCCGTCCTCCCCTGGGGCGCACACGCGCGTCCCGATGATCGACCTCTTCGCGATTCTTTTTCCCGTTGACATTTTCGCCTAATTGTCCGGAAAAAATTTTGCTATTTTACAAATTAAACGGGTGCATTCACAGAACTACGCGATGGTCGGTAAAGTACAGTCTCCTGACCAGCAATTTCTGAACGGACTCCTGTTGGGGGCTGAAACACTCTACGGACACATCAAGAACCAACTCTATGATTTTGTTATCGTAGGATATGCACATACTTGAGAGCGAACGTCCGTCGTTGATAACACGCCAGTACAACGGCTGAACAACAACTGATGCGGCGACCGGCCGGCTTGTGTCGATGCCGTAACAAGAACAGCTGATCGAACGCTAGTTCTATCTTTGTCCTGGCCACTGTGGGATAACCCGACGAGATTAGTACGACAAAATAAGTTTTTCAGTATCCGTAGGAGATATCAGAGTATGATTCCTTGGGCTTGGTTAATTTTGGGTATCAGGGGTTGTTCTTGGGTTAGTTGTTCACATGAGTTTTTCCACAGCAAATGTCTTCGCATTCACTACATAGATATAAATATGAACTATTTCCTGATTATTTGGGAAAGATTCATTAATTCCCCCAAAATAACGATATGAGATTTTGGTTAGTCAGATTAATTCGAGTGTTTCTTGGATACAATGGCATGGGCTAGTCATATCTTGAAGTGAATATAGTCAAAGCATTTTCCTTCCAACCGAACGTAAAATGAGTTGCATTCATTGAATTTGTTGATTTTTAACTAGGCAATCCTGCCATTTTCTCCATAAACATTACTAAGGTATGTACGTTTTAAAAGTAAAGTAAATGAATATCCCAAAGTTTAGATTAGTAATAGTTCTTGATTTTAGTCATGGACATGTGGAAGGCCAGTTTGTCACTTTTTAAGTCCATTTTTTGACTTATTCGAAAGTTTCTGATGTTTCCTTTTATATGGCATGTAACCAACCTCAAAACTAACCTAAATAATTCGTTATGAGTGTAATGAGCGTTTCACTATTTTGGAGCTACTTTCCATCTCTTACTCTATACCTTTTTAACTTTATTTTAATACATTTCTTAATCCATTCCATCATTTTTTTCCAAATATTTTACAATCATTTTTCCGGTGTTCTTCTCTTAATGTCTTTTTGACTTCATGGAATCGATTTTTCCTCAGCAACATCGTCCAATTTCTTGTCTCTTTTCTATCCTCATAATCTGCAAGGCTCATGACCCATCATCCTCGTAATGTTATGGAGGCAAATTTTTGAATTTGTGAAGTCGAAAGACCCCTAGAAACGAAATCAAAATACATTATTCGTCACAGTCCAGCCATGTGCAATGTCAGCAAACACATGTCATTTTGACGTCATTCGCCGGAAGAATTCTACTCTCTATATTCAAGAATCTGGCCCTAGATGTTAAGAAAAAATTTACGACGTATGAATAATTCGCATTGTATGGTTTATTTATTCGTCAGTACCGGTGTCGGAGTTTTGGCACACCGTAGTACCAATATCGAACCACAGTGTGCTAACAAAGAGAAACTGAGAGCGCAGGAACGCACGCTCCATGGAATCGAGCATAGCGGCCCGGCCACAGCTGATGATAACAACAAATCCACGTGACCCTACTACGCTTTCCGATTGGGCCTGGATCCGCGCTGACCTACATACTGTCCAGAGAAGGAGGGGGAAAGGTCACACAATGGGCTTTGCCAAGACCGCTTCTTTCTTGATTATCCTTCGCCTTTTTTGGGGAATTTCTGCAGGTGTCACCTTGCCTGCTGATTGCTGATGGTCACGGGGGCGGTACCCGCCACAAACAAGGATCGCTACAATTATTGTGACGCACACGTTGCATATCTTTAGTTCACTATTTATCACTCGCTAAACAGTGTTTCAAACACGCAACGAGCCGTGGTAATTATTTGTCCGATAAGTGTTTAAAATTCACGATTGTCGCCTTCGGGGTCACCAGAATCAGCCCGTTGGCACGTTAACCCACTAATTTTTTACAACTTGTATAAACAATTGTGTATATGTTTTGTATAGACCTCGAAAAATTTGTCTTTTAGAAGAATACCGTTAAGGAACGCGATGCTTTATTGTCGCTATTGGCTGGCATTTTGGGTAAACTGCCCACCTTTAATAGTTTATTCATGAAACGACCCAATAAGTTTTCAAGAGGTTTTTAACGGTTTTCCATATGCTATAAGGCTCAGATCTGTAGTGTAGGTGAAGCGGTTGTCAACATCATAGTGTGTTTTGGAAAATGTTTGAGTTCATGCATGACATCATTTCATTTCAAAAACATGTTATTGGAACCATAATTTTCAGTCATGCGGTTACGCCAGCTACGCTAACCAAAATAACATTAATAAATTGTTCAGTTGTTCCTGTATAAAATATAATTTTTTGCCGAATGTAGAAAACTACAGAAAAATTTAATACATTTAGAATAATATCTCCCTCACCTACTCATCTTCAAGTCCAAATGTGAATGTAATCCAATGGAAAGAATTTGCACAAAGCTTGAATGTGTTTGAATCAAGTGTTGAAGTTGCAATTAATCTCTGCTTGAATTCAAGTTAGTGATTGAAAGTGATCACTCGATGATTTGCAAGTTGTATGCAATTTGAAAAACGTTACATACAGGGTGAAATTCTTTTAATGGTTAGTGCAGGGATTTCGGAAACAAAGAGAGAGAGTTGCAAAGTGGTTTAAGGGCGACATTATTAATGCCTGGTCACCTTTAACTGCAAAGTTATGACGCGACAAAAACTGAAAAAAATGTAAAGTAGACATTCTGCATTGCAGCAGAAAACGAAAGCAAGGTCGTTTCAATACAATTTACTATGCCCCGAGTATTTACATAATAATTGTTATACAACCGATCTATGTTGTTTCTCTTGCAGTCAATTTATGAATCCTTCTCGGTTTCTATACGGTTGCGTGGGGGACTAGTTCCACATATTTGGGTCAAGGCTTAAAAAGCTGAATTGACCCAATAGAGTGACCGGATGGAATCTGTGAAGGCGCCTTTTCCTGCTGTCCCATTTCAAATACTATGTGGTATTATGCAATACTAGCAGCTTGACCCGGTTGAAATGCTTCAAAAATGCATTTAATTAGATCGTTACAAACATAAAACGGCATTTAAAAAGGTGGAAGGTACTTTGAGGTCGAAGTCTAGGCCTCATTAAAGCACAATGTGCTTGTGTGTGTTTCAAATAGCATTGCTAGAGTATAAAAACCTAAAAATAGTCGCATAGTAATAATAATAATGTGAACGTATTGGGTAAATTTTGATTTTTCTCGTCGCATTCTAGACCAATAGGCATAAAAAGCGAAAAAAGTAACTTATCACGTATGAGCGTGAAATGTTGCGTACGAATCGCGAGCGAGGGTGACACTCACGCAAGAAATTTTTTTGTGACTTTTGTACTCAAACCCGGGCTATTACAGTGGAAATCCCACACTAATTCATTGTTGTAGATCTGCACATGATTACTTTCATAATGACCGACTAGGCGATGCTTTTGGCATTTTGAGATATTTTGTTGTACATTATTATGTAATTTAACATTTTTTCGCTATTTTGGAGATACGTAGGATGTAGCTAAATTGTGGGTAACGAAATATTTTATCTTATTGACTAATACAATACCATAATAATTTTTTTAACCAGCAGTAAAAGCAGTACATTGCGCTGTTTTCATTATTTATTAATTAACTTATGTGTGTGTTCGTTCAGGTTAAGCAATCTTAGTATGCGACAGGAAAATCGAACGGGGAAATTAGGACGGGAATTGAAGGATAGTAACGTGATACTTCCAAAAGTTTCAGTAATATCATCATTACAAATGTGGTTATATCTTGAAATCTTGCGGACCCATGTTAATATACATTTTTCTTTTAAAATTCTTCAAAGATCATCCCTCAAAGTTCACTCCCGTAGTTAATTAACGCCCTGTTTATTTCCTCTATTTACAAATCTTCGACGGCGGTATCTAATGTTTTTATTAAAGTTCTTGAAGACATGTTACATAAATTAAATATTAATCTATCTGTAATAACAGTTGGAGATTGGAACATGAATCTCGTGAATGGTAATTTGCAATCTGTTCGGTGCTGCAGGGTCTTTCGTGTTATCGCTGAAAAAGTAGTGACTATAAGTAAAAGACGGACAAGACAAGAGTACCGACAGAACCTAATACATCTGAAGAAAGTCTGTAATGAATGGACAGCATCACATAAGGTATCAAAGTAACGCAGAATTGATACTTTTTTATAACATTTGTATTACTGATCTCTGTCAACTGATTTAGGATTTGCGGGTGCATTGAAAAATTGTACTTATCACTTCTGGAAAAGAGGGGACACGTAGTACCCTAAAATGTGGAATACGATTAACTCAGGGTCAGTCAAGATTTTTTGATATGTAAATAGCAGAATGATTTGAGATTATCTGCCGAATAGCGAGAGAGTGAAGGTGATATACATAGAAAGTCGGTGTTTTATTTACCATTTATGTGAATAACAATGAGTAGATAACATTGTATTCTAATTCTATCATTTAAGTTTGGTATACGTTCATGCATTTTTATTCGTTTTAGTGAGTTTTACAGGTTTGTGACAATATTTGAACTCGACGATACCTATAGCCTTGATTCAATTTAAAATGTTTCTTTTACTTTCGAAATTATCACGATGAAATTCTGTCTGTGCTAGATTCAATACCTCCCATCCCTATTGGTAAATACATTTTAATTAAACTAACTATATTATATAACAAAGCATGTTTTCACGAATTTAAGCATCTAGATTTTCACTATGTAATCAACAAAGAACACTTCCAAAAATTTAGAAATTATAAATATTCACTATCTCTAAATCTATATCTAGAATAAAGTAGAAAACATTGTAAAATTTTTTTAAAAATGTTAAGTAAAATTATTAATAGTAAAACGTCGAAGGGATTGACTAGAATCATGATTTCTCTGGAAACTAGCTCGACGCCAAATATAATAGCACATTAATAATTTGGATCTAAACTATCGAACGACCATTTCTTCAATGTTCAGTTAGGGAGAGACAGTTGTCAGTTAACAGATAACTGACAGACGGAGTGTTTATCGAATTTAAGTTAAAGTGTAATCAACAGTTGTAGTAAGGACAGTAGTAAAGATTTCCGTTAGTTTTTAATCACTCCGTTTTAGTTATTCTTATTCGATTATCCGCTGTGTTTATACCTCATAAAATAATTTAAAAAACTAAAATGCTAGTAGCTTCAATACATTTGAGTTTAGTGCATATGTTCACCAGACGTTTTTGCCTCAAAATTGCTTCGGCAAGATTTCCTTAGGCTAAGGCTAATGCGCTTGCGATATACCCTATATACAATTCTAGCAGGACATTGAAAAATTGGCCCTAAATTAAGTGTTTGAAAGCAACATGATATCACCTTCGCATTATTTTCGTACCTAGTTCAGAGACGAAAATTAAATTCCTTCAAGTTCGCACAACGATTTTCATTACTTGTAACCTTCTTTCAACTATGTAATCTCTTCCTGTTAGTTTCGTTCTCTTAATTTTGTTTTCTTGTTTTTTCTATCTGTTTTTGATTCATCTATCAGCTAAAATTCTGTCTCTGTCACATTTTGGTTGAATTGTGCACACTATGTCTAATTTGTAAACTAATTCAATCGATAAGAATAATTTTGTCTCTTCATAGCTACTTTCAAAATACTGAATTATTTCTAACTATGTCACCCAAATTTACACCCTTTTCAACCTACATATTATACTACATTCAACGTCATTCAGCCCTTTCAAATGACGTCGTTATTGCTACCTCTGGCTTTCTCCTCTTCACGTGGGTGTATTTACGCATTAGGGAAATAAATTTCACTCAGAATTGCCCACGTTTTGTAGAGTTCCTGCGTGGGTTTTCTCCCTTTTTAAGTAAATTTCCAGACGTGCATACGTCTCTTGCTGGCTATTCTTGGCGCAGAAAATAACCTTCCAATGTGACCTTGCCGTAGATAGTAGTTTCGGTCAATTGCAAATCGCAGTGCCAGAAGAGAATGTGTAATGAGAAAAGTCCTTTTATGGCCGGTAATATTAATAATAGATTACTGCGTTGGAATCCGGCGAAAGTCTGTAATTTGCCATTATTTCAACCACAAATCGTGCCGGATTAGCCGGACGGAACAGGTTTTGAACTCATAATTTCTATTTGGTATGAAGGTCGGAGGTGCTCGGTGTAATTTGTTTGATTGATCAGGTTCCAAATTGAAAAAATGTTATAGTGCTTAATCTGGACGACAAAGAGTTTATAATACTTTCATGAAAGTTAACAGGAAATTCAATACTAATAAATGTTATCTGGATGACGCACACGTTTGCCGAACCCTGCTTGCATTAAATCGCATGTAGAGGATTTTACATATCGCAAATTGATAAAATTTTATGTAAACTACTCTCATAGAGGTGGCAAAGGAAAATTTCCTGACCTAAGCCAAGCCATATAAATATGAGCCAAGAATCCGAACTTAAACCTATAATTACCTTGGCCTTGAGGTGTTTTTTCCAATTTGAAATAGCTGAGCTGTAACCCGGATTCACGTCATCAACTCCCTGGCATAGATTCGATTTAAACTAAAAGAGGGGAGGGACAATCGATAATCTAGGTCACCAGGCTCACAATGGGGGAGAATGGAGCGGTCACGCGGGAGAAGGGATTTTTTTTGTTGAGTTAATTTTCCACTTGGGTTGACTGTGTGGTTGTTTGGATCGTCTAGACAGCCACTCGGTTTTTTTAGGGTAATTTCTCTATATTGTTTTGGTACCACCCACTGCGAATGCAAAACTGCCAAGGCCAATGCCGAAATTGCTGATGGCGCATAAATTAAGCTAGACAGGGACTGCAAGAGACCTTAACATTTTTGAAATGTTTTATTTGGCAATCCACGCGATCGCCAAGGTGTCCCTGCTGCATGACTTCCGTGTCCACTCAAATGAGATAATTGAAGAAGCCGGTTTTTTGCTGTTTCGTATTACGTAACCTTGTGCACCGAACGGTCTACTGATATTACTGTCAGCGCTTCCCAAACTTTATAGAATAAAAAATCAGCAGTTTTCTTCAGTTTTTTCGTTCAATTATTTACTCTAATTAGCATAAGGGCAGCAAAGATTTTTCTAGCTATAATAAAAATTTAATAAATCAAACTTAAAATTCGGAAAAACCTACGACAAACATGTTAACAGTCACAGACCTAAGGCGGATAGCAAAAAATAGTGAAACATTGTTGCTACGTCCTTCTCAAAGTTTTCGCAATCAGTGATGACGCTAGTTTTGTCCTCTTACGTGCCTTTCCCCATAAAATAATTTATAGCTTACTTTGCTAGTACACATAGCGTTATCGCAGTGGTACCGAACCAGCTGCTGCAATTAAACGTTTAAATTACAAAACGCATGTTAAAAATTACGAAATTCATGCAGTAGCGCTAATTCGCTACTAAGAGCGAAGTCTGCGATAGCGATTTGTTGGCAAATCGGTAAGCTAATAAACCTTGCCATGGTCGGGTGGTTTCAGATCGAATGTTGAATAATAGAAATCCAGCAAATCATTTTTTGGAGGCGACCTAGCCTGGTGCTGCAAAGCTTGATCAGTTATTCTATTGTTAATATTAAAAGCTGCATGAAAATTGATATTAAATAATGAATCAGTTAATTTGAAAAAAAGTCAATCCTTAAATGACTATTTGCAGACATGAGATAATACAGTGCTGGGAATAGCTTTAGTCTGTACATGCTTCATTAGCATTTTTGGCTTTCAAATACCTATTCGAATGTTGTCTCAAAAGAGCGACAATATTGACTGTATTTATGCTGAAGTTGATGTTCATTGAGAGCTATGCTTAAACAAAATAAAATCCAATTCGAGTTTTTCGATAGATCATTTATTTATTGTCTTGCCCGTTCGGGGGCTGAATAATGGGATACATCAGTCGATAGTAAACGAATAATAGAGACGGACATTTAGTGGACTTTTAATAATAATAATAATTTTAATATGCACTCCGATGATATGCACCATTTTTGACAATAGTTTTACTTGCTCGACATGACCCAACAATAGCTAAACAAATGGATTTATACGTATATTGAAACAACAATTCAATTTGGAATGGTCGCACTTGACTTCCCAACAGTTAAGGGCTCAACAGCCCTCATTTATGTCACGCTTTATTTATTCATGACATGGCATTTCCAATACACCTTGCACCCCCCGAACTGTTCTTACAATGGGAGAATGGGAACGTTATTATCGGTCAGTTTGATATTGAAATTAAATTTTTGCAATGAAGGTGCCATTGGAACGGCGAACCTGCAAAATTGCAAATAGTATATTATGCAACTAGTGCCGAAAATTTCACACGAGGTAAAACAGTTTTTTGATACGAGAAAGAGATGAGTGGCACAATGTTTTACAAGTGTTATAACCGATTTTTACATGTATTTCACACTATACTTTTTCTATGACTGCAGAAAATGTGAAAAATTTTTTCTTGATAAATTAAAAATTTTGCAAAAATATTGAAATGGCAAAGAGGGGGATTTAAGGTCGGCCCTGATTATTCGTGTCACGGTTCATTTGGTGCGAAAATCTAGTCTAGCCCGTCTCTGGGTAACATGAAATGTAGTATTAAATTTTAAATAGAGTAGCCGACTGTTATATTAGATATTCGTGACAAAAGTACCATAGTTCGCTTCAACTATTTTTTAGAATTAAATTTTTGTTAGATCTATATCTATGCAGTTTTATAGTTCCAAAATCTTCCGTAATGTTCCTTTGATTTATATAGAATTTGGTCCTAGTAGTTCGCCTCATCAGATTGATACAAGAGTTTCTAAATCAATCTTTGATTTTTGCATAAAATTTCGTTCGTTTTGAAATCTAGGCTAGTGCTCCTCTAGCTTTTGTGGAATGTGACCTTAAATCTCAAAGGCAGTGCTAGAGCCATAAGTTGTGGGTTTATGATAAATTCTCAATTATTGTTTTCTATGTAGGCTATATAATTTGTTTTGAAATTTTGCCCAATATGACGCTGATTTGAATGGAATTTGTATTTAAGAACAGTAGCGGAACACCATATTAGCAATACAAGAAAAAATCAGTAGCGCAGTTTCCCTCTAAGAGAGTTGTCAAAATCAAACGATAAATTTTTATTCAGTTTCACCAGTCTCGAAATCTGATTAAAAATAGAAGTACTATAGGTATGGTTCTTTTTGGAAATTTGGTGCTCCATTTCAAGGATAGTAGATAAACCGCAATGTTTATTCAATCAGTTTTGACCTTCCTCTCTAAAGATTGCTACAATATTATGAAAATTAAATTGTTGTTCACTCCGCATAGTTTAGTGGTCGCAAATTTTAACCCAGTACACCTGTGGTTTATTGGTAATCTGATCCTGTATTTGGAGATCCGAACAAAAAAATTCATTTTAAAAGAAAAATGAAAGAATAAGAAGTTGTAAAAATCTACTTAACTACTAGACTAACAGAGGGGAATGGAGGGTGGCTCTATAACTACTCCACTCGACCATTCCACTGACTTATAATTAGATGTCACAGAAGAACAATTGATCAAGAGTTGATTTTTTTTATGTATATACATATAACTGATCAAATTGGTTGATGTTTTTTAGTTTGTTAATTGTTAGGTATAATTGTTTTATTTGGTAGTAGTTATAGAACCAGAATGACATGGAAAGCCATTTTCTAAAAAAAATATTTTTGTTATTATTCACTAGTCCTCAAATAGTCTGAATAGTTCGGAAGTCAACGCAAACACCACACTTTTAACGATTCATCCATTTGTGCTATTATTAATCTCTGTCGAATCTTCTAAAACCCACAATAATTATTATCACTGCACAGAAAAATGAATGTTTTTCTGTTTGTACCTTAAACAAGTACCGCAAATCAAAAACATTCATTGGTCTACACAAGAATTTGCCTGTTACACACAAACAAGAGAAATGTAGTCCTGTTTTTTGAAACGTGTCAAAAATGTTTTTTTTTCAATATTTTGGATCAAAGCCGACTTTGAAGCTTCTATTGCTAAATTTTCGCGAAAAGGAATGTTTTTTTTCCTAATTTATTTTACCAATATAATACTAAGCGGCAAACTTAACCGAAACACTACAACAGTTTGTCAAGGGTGTACAACGTCGATCACGTGACCTCAACAAACCGTGTGTTCGATATCAGGCAACAATAAAATGTCTACGACACACTCAAGGTAAAAACAACTAGAAATACAAAAATGCGCTCTGATATACAAGGTTTTTTAGTAATAATAATTTAATATTAATATAACAGTTTTTGTTGGATACCTATATCTCAGGGTTTCTAGTTTAGTTTGATAAAAAAGTTCGCATTAACATCGATGTTTCTGTACAAGTTCATTTGATGATTTTTTTGGTTCTTTGGGTTTTTATTTTTTTAGTCCATCTTTAAAAACATTTGTTTAAGCCCGGTTTTGAGTGATTTTTCTGAGTTCTTAAAAATGGACTTTACATTAGAACTCAAAACACAAAAATCCAACGTTTGCTCCAAAAGCTATAGGGATTTACAAACAGCCAAACATAACATCGTCTTTATTTCTATAAGTGTTACATAATACGATCAACACTGGGGGCCACCCGGACGCCCCCTAACTTGTCCTTTCGGAAAAGTAAAAAAGCATTTATTTGTTTGTAATCAATTCCAATAAAGCACACAAAGAGATAGAGGGAGAGACGCGGCCGTCGCGACCTTTGTGTCACTCGCTACCAATCGCCCTGTATATTATTATACATACTTCGATATGATGGTTTTCGGTGAGGCTATAAATGTATGTGTGCGCAGTATCTACATTAATTTCACCCTTTTAAATTTCTTTACACTATGCTAAATCTAAGAAAGCTTTTCCTTCTCGTTTTTATTTATCATAATAATATATTTATATCTCTTTTGCTTTAATACAAGTTCACGTGATTTGGCTACTCCAGACATTCCTCGTCGCACCCTCCCGCCCCTTGGAACGCCTGTCTCTTCTGATTATAGTCCTGTGTATATCTTACGTGGGGCGGTTGCACGAGAAACATTCGGGGCACTGAATTGTTAAAAAGGTCCTTTTTTAATAATATCTAAACGTCTTTTAATTCTCACTTCGGTACGTCCATAGTGGCCAACTGAGCAGGGACAAAGTTCTCAACCTTCTGTAAGAAAAGCAAAAGAATTTTAGTATATTGGTGTAGTTGCAAATTGCGTTTCTCGCTTACCTATTCAATGAGGCAAACTCTCGCCTTTAGTCCGGCCTTATCTCTAAAAATAAAAATCATTGCTAAAATAAGGAAAAGGGAGCATTATTTGTTACACTATCTACAAGACCACAAAGGAAAACAAGGTGAAAATCTGTGTTTGTGTTCAATTTTCGAACCATACATGTATTTTGTGGTTTTAGGAAGTATTATCATATAGAACTAAGGGGAATTGTGTGTTTGTAAACCTGGAATATATGTAACGTAACCGCAATAAAATTAGAATCCATGAAGAACTGAGGGAAAAATTGTATATAATTTTAATTATATCAAGAATAGTTTATTTGTTTTCCATTCAAATGAATAGTAATTCTAAAGAAAAACAGGTAAATGGTGTTCCTCTGAGATTTAAATTGTCCAATAAATCAAACTATATACGATGTTTCCTAAATATATGGTGTAACTTTAAGAAGATATTCTTTGGGTCAAAAGTAAGGAAAAAAGTTCCTATACAGTCAGAAATAACTGATGTGCAGTATAAGCGTAGAGGCTCCTTGCACTTACATATTTCTGACTATTTTTGAATATTCGCAATTGGTATCTTTTTGGGTTGGAATAAAGTTATTAACTTTCTTAAAAGCGACTAAATTTTACTGTTAGGTTGCAGAGAAGGCATTGACATCTTATGTGGAATATCACATCTTGTTTAAAGGAGCGTTAAGGTATTATCTATCATCATTTAAATTATGATTGAAGCTGCATCTGGTCTAAGTCATATGCTATGTCAATCTTTATCAATTTAAAATAAAAATCTTATTGAGACATCAGTAAGCTTTCTTCTGTGGTCTTATGTGAAAGAGCTAGTGCATACAATTATCTCTTAAACCATTGCAAAACGAGGTTGCAGAAATAATTTTCAATTATTAGAAATTAAGGAACGAGAAGCAATAACTGCTATCACAACCTTGATGGTCCATTAACAAGATCTGATATTTCACATAAAATGTCAATGTCTTCTCATTAATTTAATATAAAAATATTGTTACTTTTAAGAAAGCGATGTGTTTTGTTGAAGATTAAAAAAGAAACCTCTTTTGTCCGGTTAAACTGTAGATTTTGTAAAACAAATATACATAAAATTCTACACTTAAATTTAAGTTTCAGTTTCTTCCATACTACTTACACTCGAATGTGTGAATTTTTTTAGATATGTAAATCATGATGTTTGTGCATCTACTTTTTGCGCATACATGTCTGATGATACCAGTAAGTAGAAACACGTATCGTCCTATTGCCCAACATTCTCTTTCCATTTTACCACTAACTTTTCCTACATTTATGTTCATCCGCACAAAATATGTCCATTATGGAAATTGAAGTTTAACTTACTAACCAGTGATGTAGTACCGAACAGCTTGTACCAACCAAAAACGATGTCGTTCAAGTTCAAATTGTCGAGCATAATCTGTGCCACGCCCATGAATACTTTCTTGCCTTCAATTCGCCCATAATCGCCCCATACTGTCACCTAATCAAATCATTGAACTCATTATTTCCCATGGGGAGTATCATTTCCTTACCTGTAAGATGCAGCCTCTATAATCTTCTTTGAAGGTGAGTTGATTCTGGTAGAGTGGGTCGAGGGTACGGCGTGCCTGCTGCGTCTTCGCTTTGGCATAACATTTCTTTCCGCATACTAAGTAGACCTTAACATAAGGAGCTAAAAAAGACATTAAAAACTGGCAGGTTGATGATAAGTGATATGCCGTACCAGGCAACACTTTAGAACCAGGTCTTGCTTGCAGTCCCCTGGCTCGGATGATTTCGACTTCCAGAACTCCTCTTTGATGGCTTAACGACAATTGAATATCCCCCAAGGATGGGGCACCCAGCACTTGCCGACCCACCAATTGTCCAGGCCCCAACCCTTCAATGAATTCTGACAGTTGACCTTCTCCGGCTAACCTCATAGATGGCGACCACCTAACCAACAGTTTCGGGGTCAGTAATATTACTATACGCGGTCATTCAAAAATCTGGACATGCTTCCAAACTTCTGAAGTGGCCCGCGAGAATGTGTGGACCGCGTTTCAGAGCCGATTTTGGAAATGAAATGCGGTTTTAAGGACAAAGATTGTTTCTCAGAAATGTAGAGCAAACACAGGAATGTACATAGAGAGAGAGATAGATAGAGAAAACCGGGCCAAAATCTAGGGCTACTTGAGTGAGTAATTGAGTAGTGGGTGTAAAAAATATACTGTAATTTTCGTGTCCAGGTGCTCAGATACGGTGCCTCAATTACATGCACATAACTAAAAAATGTGAAGTTGGAAAACTTAGTATTAACATGCTGGGTAAATTAGGTCGTAGGTACATACCAGCCCCGGTCGAAAGATGAAGAAAAAGGCGAGCAAGCTTCAGTCACACGATCCTGTATACAGGGTCTTCCAAAATTCATTTAACAACAACAAGCATTTTTATCTGGACGACCCTGTGCTTACATCAAAGAAACAGGACTCGTCGCCGTCAGGCAAAAACAAAAATCCCACAATGCAACACTGTGAACCATCAGCCATCACACACACAAACGCAACTTACGAAGATCCCTCTGAGCTGGAAATTGAGTTTAAACTTGAGGCCCTTTGGCTGCTCTCTGAAGACCTTGTCGGAATTACAGGGACCACTTCTTGGGACCTCAGGATGCTCGGTGGTGTCGTGGTAGAGGTGCGCTTTCTACTTTGTCCGGTGTCTGCGCAGTGCCAGAAATCAGTCATATTCATCACACGTTACACGGATCGAATGTGTGTGACCATATTTTTTTTCTAAATAGTTTCTAGTTTATTTCAGGTTGGGGGTCTCATGTAAGTACAATAGATTTTGCTCAAAAACTATCAGAGGCGATAATTTACTACTTACGAGATACCCCCATCATTTGAAATAATCGAGTCTACAAAGAAGCTGCGAAATCATCGCTGATAACTATATTTAATTAGCATTATTTTGCCTTCGCTAACGCATCAGCTCAATACTAAGCGGCAGCGCTATAAAAACTACTAAGATCGCTATTCAAGGGGACAGGCAAAAGAAAATCTAAAAGTGCGTTTACAAAGGTAAACAACTACTACAAAAAGGACGAAAGATTACCAACGCGGACGCTCTATATAGCACTAATCATCAGCATTTAGATATGGCTATTCTACGTTTCCCTTCCCTGTATGTGAGAGTATGAGTGTCTTGTCAAACTATCGTATAAAAAATTCTATATGAAACACGGATTTGAACTCGAATCACTAACACTTAAGTTATTCTCTCTATGTACCTAAACACGTGTTTGCTCAGGGATGAGGAGAATGAGGAAGGGTTAGGTGAAGTTGGGGCTGAAAATCTACTTTTTGGGTTGAATCAGTGTACAATTGATTTTTTAAGCAAATTTTATGCCTCACAATGATTATGCTTTTTGAATCCAACCCAAAAAGCTAATATCTGGAAAACAGCTCTAAGCACCTGTCACCATCAGCAGAGCCTTCGCCGTCACTAGAAGCAGAGGAACCCTGTTTGGAAAGTCTCGTTACATCCCCTGGAAGTACCTCCTCGGACCGATGCACCGTGAAGGAAGTTTTTCCTCTTCGTCCAAACCCCATTCGCCTTTTGCGACCTGTGCAGGTCACGTGATTTCTTTTTTAAATAGGAAGTTGGAACTATAGGTGGTTAAGGAAGAGCACACGTGCTATTTGACCCAATTGAATCGAGGTGTAAACAACATTTAAACTACATGCATCGTCATTCGTATTTTTTAAAGAGTGGAATTGTCTTCTCTATCCTCCAGCTCTATTGGGGGAGGATATAGAAGCATCTACTATACATGAATAGTGACTAAATAAACTATGTTGCAGAGTTTGAGTAAATAGAGGAAAACATTAAAGGGATATGTTATTTTCACATCTACAACAGATATACTTTGCCGCGGTTTACACAGAGAGTATACACAGAAATCTGGATCTCTTACCGGTGGCTGAGAGCTGACTGGTAGAGTTGCTCTTTTTATTTAAACCTGAAAACTGATTTTCTCTAAGTCTGTCGCGTTCTCGATCCCGATTTTCTTTCCTATCTCGTTGGGGTACTTCCAGACCGTGAAGCGAAATCACTGCGGTATCACTTAAACTGCCATCTATCATAGAGAAAAATCGGTGATAGAAAATCTCGGATTAACCAAATGACTTTTCGATATATTGAGATTTTTCAATTAAACGTTCTTCCTTATCGAGATTGAAATCAATTTAAGACTAAAATTGGAGAGTTAATTGAACGTGAACTCATGATGTTAATGTATTGGTGTTGCTCTAGTAATTATACATCATGAGAGCTCACGTAAGTGAGCATAACAGTGTGTTCCTAACTTTATTGTTTTATAAGGTATTGAAATAAATACTCACCGGCTTTGTCCTCGGAAGGTGCCTCCGTGTTCGACAAACTTCTAGTGAATTGCCCCCTCTTGACCGTCCCTTCCCTCCTGTGATGATAATGATGATGGTGATGCGGCTCCAAATCTTCCTGATAGCTATGCTGATGGTCCGACAATGAGTCCATCCGGTCACTGCCTCTGTCGCTGGCTGAAGAGTTTCTCAGGGTGCGGTATCCCCCAGAATATGAAGTGTATTCGGTGCTGGGGAGAGACAAGCCACTAATTAAGGGTTGACTAGCGTCATCTACTGGGTTATTAGTGTCTGATTCGAAGCTATTTATGGAGCAGCGTTTAAATAGAGATTTAGCAACCCGCAAACTTCTGCTGCTGCTACAAAAGGCTGGCAATGAGCCTGAATCTGTACTTTCCAAGCTATCCCGCTTTGTCAGTTCCAAAGAGCACTTTTGGAAGATACTTTCCATGAAGTTTTGTTTTGGTGTAGCCTGCGGCTCAGTTGATTTAGGCTCTGACGGTGAAGCAGTTTTCATTGCCATGGGCAATATTGTTATTTCATCTTCGTCACCTTCGGAATTCCTGTCCGTCTCAAGAGACTTAGAGGAAGAGAGAACGATAATGTGTTTGATGAAATCCGCAGGGTTGGGCAATAAGCGTTTGGGTTTTTTGATAGGAACGAAATGATGGTAGATGTTTTGGGGATTGAATTTTACTGCCTTAGCAGCAACGAGCGATTTACTTAGATTTTTTTCTGGGGTACTGTTTCGGGATGATTTGCTGCAGAGCAAGATAAAACAATAAACTCTGCAGTATCATATAGTTATGCCGAAAAAATTAAAAGACTCACCCAGAAGATCTATTACCCCTGGGTCTTTCACTCTGCGTTGAAAACGAACTGCTCGTTACCGACACCACAGATTCCATGTCACTATCAAAATCTCCTAATCCCAATGGATCTCTATCTCTATCAGGCGACAAAGGTCTTCTATGACAGGTTGACCTCACGTGACTAGTTGTCAGATCGCTATCACTCAATCCACTGTAGCGCCTTTCCCAGCTTGAACCCGAACTTTTATAGGCATAATGCGTGTATCGTACCCGCCTACTGTTTGCTGTTCTATCCTCCAGTAAATCTTGAGACACTCGTTCCTATAATCGAATATGAATCAAAAACTATATAAAAAATTGCAGTAACTCACTTGTAGGGCCCTGGCTAGAGCTTGAGGTACTTGTGGGAGCTGCCTTTTCTTGGGGGATCCAGTAGGGGTGGCTGTGGCTGATCTGGACTTAAAACGCACCCCCGCCATTGCAATCACGGTAGCATCACAGTCGGGAGGTGACAGAGACCGATAGTCCACAGGCATTCGTCTCGGTGATTTTGACCGCGATCGCGATGAGTGATGAATGGTTTGAGTTTCGCCAGGGGCAGCTGAATGGGACCGATGTCCTGACATACCCTCCTAAATTGGGAGTATTTTACTCATTCTCCCAGTGAGTTTCAATCCGAGTTTCCAGGTATTGGTGAGAAAATTTTGAACTTCAACCCAAAAAAATAACTCACCTTCCTGTAGCGATAAGGAATCATCGGATCTTGGTCCCTTCTCGACCTCCGCTCATTCTCCCTTGGAGGACTAGATGAGCTCCCTACACTACTAACACTTGCCCCATCGGCCCCTCTTCTTTCCCTACTACCTTCAATCTCACATTCTGAAGGAGTGTCGCTGTCTGAGAATCGACTGCCGGTACTCGGGGGTGACAGATGCTCGCTGGGGGTAAGGGCGACCTCTTCATGAGGCCCTAATTGCCTCCACGTCGGTTGTTCATCCATGGGCCACAGCTCCACGATTGTTTCCCCCAAAAAGTCGTTCGCCCCGTATCGCACGTAGTCCCAGACGGTAATTTCTAGGGCTCTAGTTCTGAGGTCTGCTCTTCGGAGGCCTGAGTAGACGAAGGTTTGGTTCCACATTGGTTCAGTAGTGCCTATAAGCTTGCCAAATTGCAAGTCGTTTTGTATGGTAGTTATTAACTTACCACCTAGAGTCCTTGTCCTTCTTTTACTTTTCTCTGATCGATCGGGCAATAGAAAGAGTTTGCAATAAGGGTTACGGGGTTGTTGCTCTGCTCTTGGTCTCAGCCCCGTAGCGCACACAATTGTCACCAAAAGTTGTAGCGTTGTGGCGTCGAAACCTAGGCGAATCTATTTTCCAAGTTTTATTATATAAAAACTGGAACATTTTTTCGGTAAAAGTTACCTGTATTCTACCCCCGACACTGCTGGGTGCCTGAGACGGTGGTTGTCCCTCGTGTCGGTCCGGACTTCCTGGTGAGGTGACTAAGACATGAGGTCTCTCGTATAATTCCGAATCAGGCCAGGAAACATTGGGCTGGCCTAAAGGTAAAACAATTACTCATCTGCCAAAGACTCGAATAAAGCTTTAGCGAAGAATTTATTAGTTGTTGCTCCCATATTATGACTATACACAAAGACATCTAAGTAAACTGCAAGATTGATATAAGAAAGTGTGCCACTACGGAGTGCGTACCTCTTTGGGCAGCAAACTGCCTCCACGATGCTTTTGCCACCCTTCGATTGCCCATTGGTCGGCTCACTATCAGTTCGACGTTGGCTTCTTGTTTGCTTTCCGCTATAATGTCCGCTACTTCTTGATAGGATTTCCCTTGGAGCACTCTGCCGTTCCATTCTATTACTTCGTCACCTGAGAACAAGGAAGATGTTGCAAATTTCACTAAAGAAATTGTGGGAAACAAGAATGATCATGAAGCTAATGAATAAAGTGGGCCATTGGACAAAGAGCTGAAATGTACCTAAGTCGGTAATAATGCCTTAGGTCAAGTAGTTCGAAACTTTTTGTTACTTTTTAATTTCTCTACGTCTCTGCTTGAGTTACGTATTCGTAGTTTACGCTCTACAAGCCCAGAGTTTACGTTTCACATGTGTGTAGTTTACGCTTCACGTACGTGTATTTGTCTTGATATGTACCTATAGATTGCAGTCTACGTGACTATTTTTTCTGTTACATATTCGCCGTTTACGTTCTACGTATTCGCACTTGACAATCCAGTGATATTTCTGTCATTTTTAGCCTGAATTCGTGTTCCTTGTGTATCTTGCCTAATTTTTTCCTCTTTCAAGATGCCTAACCAAACAGATACGTCTTCAGAGATTTAGGAGCTAGAAGAAGCTTTGAGAAAATACATATATCATTGCCAAGACACTCGTGTAGGCTTATAATGGACTATCTGTAAATTTAGGTTGCAAGATACTAAAGCCCAAAGCATAGTAATTTCTTATTAAACTCTCTTTTATGAAGAGGGAAATGTAGGGAATGTAAAGGAATATAAAAGTGACTTGTCAAATTGTACTCACCTGGTCTGAGTTGCCCCTCAACATCCGCGATGCTGCCCCTCTTGACTTTTTCAATCACCGCCCCTCTGCATCCGTTCTCCAGTATTTTGCCACCAATCACTTTCAAGCCAAGAATGGCGGCACTGGATCCAGCCGCTTCTACGCCAGTCCTTCTCAGTATCATGTGACCGAGCATTCTTGTTCCATCCGTCGACACTTGCCATTGATGAGGATGCTAGGGAAATGAATCGAATAAGGGAAAAAGGGCCACTGTGACTCTACTAGACAGACAAACGTTGGCTGAGCGAAGCGACGTGCGTGCGCATAAATGAGAGGACGAAATAAAGGACATGCAAACGAATTTATGCGAGGCTATGATGCAAAACAAGGAAGGACTTCTCCTATAGGCGTGATCTACGTAGAGGGCGGGCACGTCCTACGGATTAAGCACCTTGGGAAAGTCTCCTCGTGTGGAGTCCTCGCTCGAGGTAAAAGTGGAAGACGTGTCGATCCCTGAGTCTCGGTGAGAGTCCTGGGAACCCTGAGAGCCCTGCCGGGCCTCCTGATGGTCGAAACGGACCGTTTTCTTCCGGCGCTCGGTGAAACCCCGATTGTCAGCCGTGACGTCTTGTAAGGGTCGATGTGGAGGGGCCATTATGTAGTGGCTCAACGGTGGCCAGTCTTCGGTTTCGGCGCCTAGAAGGCAGGCATAGGATAGTCTAGCTAGCCTATGCTGCAGGCGATTTTTTTTGTGGAGGAATTGCCAGTTGGGGATTTTTTTTAAATTTCAAAATGTCATAGTTCATATTTCATCACGGTTATTCAGAAGTTTGGAAATGGTATTAGATCTCAAAATGTATTTCATACGAGTTTAAGGAGTTTAGTATAAACAGGGTACCTAATTACGCCCCATTTCAATGTCCAGACTTTCCAATAATCGTGTATACAAATACCCTGGAAGATCTGAGGTATTGACATAACAAGCGAAGGAAGTAACTCTTTACATAAGAATCACACACGAGAACAGCAATCATGCGAGTGTTAAAAAGCTTCTTTGCAAGTAATATACTTTATTTTTTGTCAATTGCATAGTGTTTATCGCTCATTTGTTTTTCTTAACACATGTCTGTAATAGAAATTCCTAACACACGCGAGTGTTAGCATTTGTTTTCGCGATTACTACCACCTTCGTTTGGTATGTTTACTTTCGAAGGGGGTCATGAGAAAGTATTATTTTTGTATTGAAGATTAACTGATGCAAGTTCAAGACACATACATAGCTGTCAATTCTAAAAATAACTTTGAAACAAATTCTGGCAACCCTTTTGATTCAAACTGACTGGAATCTGATTGTCGCGGTAATAATAGAGCTGTAAATAGAGATCAATATGTTGTACAAAAATAGCCCAAAACCGAAATGCATTAGACAGACAAAGAGAAAGAGAAAAAATGTGCGGAAGCTGCGTGAAACACCGCAAAAGATCATCGGCATCGTCGCATGCAAACCAGCGGCGTATCTCTGCCTGATACGCCACTGATGCAACAAGATAAAAAAACGAGACAACATCCACAGAGCCGAAAAACGACCCTCACCGCTAAAAATTTTTTGATTTTTTCGTCGAGCAGCGCCTGTTGCGTTAGAGTTTCTGATAGCTTATCCCCGTCGGAGCTCTCCTGAAGACTCCCTAAAATCGCCGAAATTTACAAACAAATGGTTAACGCGTTCCAAGCAGCAGCTGTTATAGGGAAACTTCTTTAATATTATTTGTCCCAAAAAAATTATTAAATTATTATAGCTATATAAACTAGAAATAACCACAGATAAAACATATCACTTATATAAATGGGAGCAACAACTTCGTTTTTTGATCAAGTGAATTTATCGAAGATAGAACGTACCTTTTTCGCTGTCGCTCCCGTACTCTGGAGTGCTCTTCAAATCTTCCTCCGAGCTGGAATAGGAGTGCATTTGCTGTTGAGGAGGTACCACTGTTGTTGGTTGATGTTTCGGCTGTCGTTTATGCTTCTTAGGGACACCCCCACTTTGACCCTGCAGTCGTTCTTGCCTAATATCCGGCTGATTAGCTGGATCTTGTTCTGGATACCTGATGATGATTCAATTAAAGTATTTTCATGCCTCCTAAAAAATTCAGATATATACTCACATTCTAGGCATCAGATGCGGATGGGCTCGCATCAAAGTTTCCAACTCTCCTTGATAAAACATTGGGTCTTCATCATTGAATTGTTGCTTGTAACGTTCACATGATGGTGCTCGCGTTTGTTCCTCCGAATATTGCCTTCGCAACCCGCTTCCGGATCTAAGTTGTAATATGTAGTTATAATATTTGTGATTTTAAGGTTTATGAGTATATACAGACCTTTGGAGGGGTTGGTTCTCTTTCTCGGCTGCAGAGTGAGCCCGTTCCAGTTTGGGACGTTTGTCAGACTGCATTAAATTGCTCATCATGGCGTTTTCGGCATCTGAGATCACAGATTGTATACCACCTTGAATCCATTGTCCGGTACGACCGAGGAGTTCTTGTTTCTTGCGACAGAGGATGCACACCCATACAGACTAAAGCAAATAATTATAGGTTTTGAATAGTATTTTTGTCGACAAGGAGAGTCGACTAGAGCATTAATTTTTTTTTGCTGAAATATCCAATAAAAAAGTAGAAAAAACAGTTTAGACCTCATTTGTACTATGTATCTATACAGGGCTGTTAATTAGTGCGTTTAAGTGTGATATTTAAATAAATTTTAGTTTTAAAAGGAAATGTTTTATATCAAAGTTTTTGGTCATTAAGGGGTGCGTATTTTAAAATATACAGGGTCCCTTATAAAAGTGTGGTAATGCCAAATTATGTTTTTTTAAATAGAACCCCATCAATTTTTTTTGCCATTTTCGGATTTATCGTTAAATTTTAAGGTCAATTTATGTAAAGGGTTTTATGTCAAAAATTTATTGTTTCTAAGTTATTCAGTGAAATTCAAAAATTATGATAACTGCATAAGTCTCATAGAAGTGAGTGCCGTATCCTAATTGCTGGTAATTTCAGAATCGATCTTATGGGGTTGCAAGAGGACCTAATAAGCTAAGTTTTGACGTCTTTTAGTTAAAGAAGTTTTCCATAGCCCCCGAAATAGGCCTTCGAAGTTACATGACTTCAAACCTCAATAACTTGGTTATTTCAAATGGAATACCCTAATTTTCTGAACGGCAACGTGTTCAGAATTCAAAAATCTACAACTTTTGTTGCCATTACTGTATCCTTAAACACATCTGTTTCTAAGTTTCCGAAAATTGTTCCGTTTTGGCTTCTAAATGTTGCACCGGTGAGGTCATCATTGACATACGTCACGCGATGTCTGGGGACTTCCAGTGCCATTTTGACATTTTTCATGACTATCGATGACTGTATCATTGTTTTGTTTACAGAACCGCACAGCAATTCTAATGTATTTGTCATTAATATTATCTTTTTAATCATTATTAATTAATCACCCCTGTACTTATGTAAATAAAAAAGGGCCTTTTCTGGCAAGAGTGCAATTGTGTTCTGATCGAAATGAAGAACAATTTGAAAATTTGTTGTAAATACCTCATTTGCATAAAAATAAAATAATTTCTCGTACTTTTACACATTTTCGGATTCTGAACACACATAGTATGTTGCCAAAGTTGGGGTATTTCATTTCAAATAAACAAGTTATTGAGGTTTGAAGTCATGCTAATCCGAAGACCTATTTTGGGGGTTATGGAAAATTATTTTTTTTAATTAAACCCGTCAAAACATAACTTATCAGGGTCCTCTTGGAATGTCATAAGACCGATTCTGAAATTTGCACCGGCTAGGGGACAGTATGGATTTCCGTGAAACCTTGCGACTATCAAAATTTTCGAATTTTTCCGAATAACTCGGAAACGGTAAATTTTTGTCATAAGATCGTTTATATAAATTGACTTTAAAATTTAACGGTAAATTCGAAAATGGTAAAAAATTGAGAAGTCCCATTTAAAAAGACATAATTTGGTCTTACCATACTTTAAGGATGGGCCTTGTACATTTGAAAAGAATTTTAAAATACTTACCTTTTAACGACCAAAAACTCTGATATGAAAAATTTCCTTCTAAAATTTAAATTTCCTAAGGAATCGCATTTAGACACACTAATGAGCAACCCGTTATAATCTGAAAAGTTTTAAATCAAAGGCTATCTTTCGCCATTTTTTAAACTTTGAACACCTACATCCTGGGAATTAGTCGAATAACTGCTTATTATTTATTTAAAACATACCTGCAATTAATAGGCACAATAAGTTCTATAAAAAATGATTTATGTTATCGGTCAGGTCATGAACCGATAACGGTCCGGTCATTTAAACTAAGTTTGATTTTTATCATTATATAAACTTCCATCATATTCCATCAAATTTCATCTGCTATGAACAGCATAGACAACAATGATCATCAGCAACTAGGCATGAAAGCGGTCATGCCGTTCGAACAACATAATAATATTCAGAGCTACTTGAGTAAATTATGCATTTGCATAAACAACAACCATCCAATATTTATCAAAGAAGCCACGAGCTCGGGACATGAGGGGATGACGTCTTTCCACAACACCACTTTATGAATGACACGGCAATAGTCAACAGACGTAAATCGGCATAGAAACACGATATCGTATAGCTGCATTGGAATAGAGATAGTGAAGGTTAACTCTGTTTACGTCATGTCTATCCACGAAGAAAGTTTTTTAATGAAGTATTCGTTAAAAGACTTCAATTTGTTTGGAAATAGGGACGTTCCTATGATTACGTCATGGAAGCCTCACGCATAGGGACGTTTAAAATGGCCCTCCTACGCAGCTCTGGATCACATGGAACTTGTTCGTGTGAACGTCAGTGATTTGCTTTAATTGTCAAAGGGCCACAATCCTGTGGTTTGTGGCTGCTAGAAGGGCCAAAACACACCTATTCAGTATTTCGCTTTTTCCTAAATAGACTTTGAAGAAATTCTTTGCGGTTTTTCATAGGTGTTTTTCAAAGTTTTTAAAAACTTTTGCCTGATTTTAGAAACTTCCTAGATATTTCTAGGATTTTAAAAATTTCCCAGCGAATTTCTTAGATATTTTGAACCTTAAAGAAACTTTCGCAATTTTTACCTTTCCGGATCGCAGGGTGACTTTGCCCCCGCATCTGGCACAGCACCGAATCGTGCAGTAGTTGCAAATGTGGCCTATGCCGTCCGCAAATTTGGTCTTCAGGCAGATGTGGCAGGTAGCTTCCAGTTCCACTCCAGCCTTTTTTTGTTGCTCGTTTCTGGCACGTATTTGTTGTTCAAGTGATTGCACCTCATCTGCCTTTCTCCTGAAAAGAAAATAATTGTTATTTCTACGAAGTGGTTTTTGTTTATCTTAAAACTGAGATCTTTCCTAAGCTTATCAATTACTAAGCTCTTATTCATTGGACAAAAACGCCTAGCTGCCCTTTCATTATTGAACCACGCACAACATTTTGGCGCCATATATTGCGGGGAAAGGACCAATCTTGGCAAGGATTTTGGTCTGGTTTCAAACAAATATCTCTAAAGATACGTATTATCATGTGCATGATTTGTGGCCTGACACTGGAGTTTTGCCAGTTTGATTCATAAACTGTGGCAGGCAGTGGAAAGTAATGAGAAATATGTTAAATGATTCAATCCATTCAAGATAACAAAGAAATGGAAAATAATGATGTGTCGTTATAATTTTTGTCTTGGTTATACAGGAGGGTCCCCACATAATGCGCCAAAAGTGAATAGTTTTCGATATACACAGGGCGAAAGTTTTTCATATTCTTTCAAATTAGATTCGACTGATTTGTGAGATATCTGCGTCAAATTTTGAGCGATAAGGTTTAAATCAGTAGACGTATCAAGCCTTTGTTATAACCTACAGATTCAAGTTTTTCATGTTGTTAGTATCCCTACAAATTTTCTCGTAGTACGTCACTAATGATTTCTTTCTGAAAATTTTATATTTCTATTCAATGTAGGAACTTTTACGTATTTTGCTATTTTTTTGTATTCACCACTGTTTGTTCTTTCGTACCCCAAATGTCTTTGTAAATAAACCTAAAACGGCTGGTTAGTAAAATTGAGTACGATTCAGGTGTTAAATTGAACAAGGAATTTGATTTCTGAAGGATTTTCTGAAAGAAATGGTTAGTAACGAACTACAAAAGAATTAGTAAATCCGTTTAGCGGAGTAAACTTAAATGAATATTTTTATGTTAAAATTTGAAGAAAGTATTTTAAAAACTGTCGGAGTAAATAGGGGAGATTTTGACATTCAGTACATATATCAAAAATTGCTCATTTTGAGCAACCATAAAACAAATTTAACTAAATCTTCGCGAGAATTCTATGAGTAATATTTTGCCTGAACCTGAATTAACCTTGTATAATATCTTACGTTGTTGCTATTTTATGCTTATCGAAGGAATATTAAAAGCCCTTTTTATACTATTAAATTTTCGAATAAGGTATCGTGCCATTTTTGAAATACATTCAATTTGATGTACAAGTTGGTGATAAATTGGCATATTAAAATAATTATTCTTATTTTAATATGCCAGTTGATATACTAAAATAATTATTAATTTTTTGTTCACTTTCTTATATACTACTTATCGTAAAAATTGCAAAACTTAGAAATAATGCGCTTATTTTAATAAAACTTTGTAAACATATTGACAAAACTACATAAAATAAAGGATGTAACTTATAAGTGAACCAAAGTCCAGAAAGTCTTTAAAATTCGAATAATGTGTATAATCACTTTGTGAATTTAAACCTTAAGAAAGTCTGGGCATGCTTCTAAGCACATGGTTAATTTTCTCTTGAAGTAGTGTATTTCAGTAAACTTGAATTGCATTTCGTAACTCTCCTAAAGTACGGTATGGGTTTTCCATTGTGGTAACTTTCCTTCCTGTCATGTCTTATACGTGTTCTATGGGGGAAAGATCGGGAGAGCGTGGAGGTCAAGGAAGCACATTAACATTGCGACGTTATAGATGAGTCATAGTTATAAGAGCAATATGTGGTCATACATTGCCTTGCAGGAAAAGCACGTTTCCAATACGTCGAATATATGATATTGGTTCTAACATTTCCTGTATGTAACGTACGGCGTTATGTGTAAAATCTGATCAATTGTACTATTACTACAACTAAATATGTATATTAATTTCGGTGGAAATTGATGCATTAATTCTAGGTGTTGTAATTTTTATAATAAATAGTATACAATAATTAAATAATCCAAAAGGGATTAACAGAAAGTTCTATTTGAGCAAGCAAAAGATAAAGGAGAAATGAAAACACGCAAGAAATGAGACTGATTTCGGACATGACGTGAGAAAAGTGAGAAATAGTAGAAGTTACTAAGAACGAGGAGGAATGTCGCAAAGTTCAATTTCAGCATACATCAAATTTGCTGTAATTTTATTAATGTAAATTGCATTTGACGCATCATGTACTATTCAAATATGCAGATTAGAATTAAATTACAAAATTCTAGATATTCTGGCCATGAGGATATCGTTCCATAAGTATACCAAAATCTTTTATTTTTTTTAACTAAACAATTGTTTCCCTTTATTTTTTTACAACAAATCAGTGCGAGTGATACTGTTTCAAATTATGGTGACTCACCTCATGACTTCCTGTTCCCTTTCCTCCTCCTCCTTCTGCCGAACCATGACCGACTCGATGATGGCCCGCTCTTCGGGAGTCAAATGGGACAAATCCGGCCCTTCCTCCATGCTAGCCCCCCACGGGCATCACCCCGGTTTTCCAGCCTCTATCCCTCCATTCGGCACCCGTCACTTTTCATTTCCAACATCTCACAGCAAACAACAGTCACTGCCCTGTTCAATAATACTAATTCGACTTCCAGTGACATGTTCCATTGTGAATTGATAAACCTTTTTTTAATGGGATTCCTTGTAGAATCAACTTCGTGAAGAGCACCGATTTCGTGTATATGCCAGATTAGCGAGGCCTTGTGAAACACCCCTGGTCAGACCGCCGAAAAACTGCACCACAGCATGCGGAATTGCTCTCCAGACTCGATCCCCGGGAATCGCTCGATCGTTCCTGCCGGTACCACGTTTGCGAAGATCACTTCCGGATGTTGTTTTTTCGAATTTCGATTGCCTATGTCCGACGATCTACGGCCAAATATCACAGTTGCAATTACCCATTCATAGACTTTTAATAAATAATGGGATGAGTGGAGACACGGCCAATGGCAGCGATGAGCTCGGTGACGTCACGCGATAGCGATATTGATCTGGAACGAAGAGCAGGCGCTCCCGAATCGCCCCCTATGATGGCCAACGGGAATATATAGGGCTCTACTAATAAGGTGCACGCTATACGCTATCGCAATCCAGTATGGACAAATTAAAAAAAAAACTTGGTATTCTCATTAACATTAGGGAAATCCCCTTGACTAAAGCTTAAACGAACAAATAACGACCCTTATTTCTATCCATCAATATTATGCCTTATACGTAGTTCTGGGATTGAGAGTGCCGAGATTCTACCAACACTCTCTAATCTTCCATTATTCCTATCCTTTACCCATTCATAGCGATAAGAGAGATACCAAATGTTCAGTTTCGGCTCAAATCGTAGGTTGTATAATAATATCAAGATGCGCCGTCATCATAGCTATCTAGGAGTCATCAAGTATATTTACTAAAATTCAAAGAAAACTGCATTTGAACCAGTTGAATTATTAGTTTCTGGATTTTTTCCAGGTCACATACGCCCTAATATTTAATAAAAACGTGCCGTCAAATCGGATACGCCGACAAAAGGAATTATTCATGGGCACTGGACACTTTGAATGATCACACGCAGATTTTTTCCGGGAAAGGCGTGGGATATATTTAGAAGAAAACAACCTGTAAAGCGTTTGAAGTGTAAATGTATATGGAGTAGTGGTGGTTTTTACCAAAATAGCTTGAGAAAAGTTAAAATTTACTATTTGCCTTTTTTTATCCGTTTGAAAGTTACATATACAGGGTGACTTTAAAGTTGCTTTTATATTTCAAAATGGGTTCACTATTGCTATCTTGATAACTTTAAGATATACAAGGTCGGTTAAATATAACGAAAGTTGTCATTTCTGGTGACAACTTAAAATACCATTACACGTATTTACTTTTTTTAATGTGGATCGGCATTTTTTGTTTCTATTCGTGGAAGTTCTTTTTTTTATTTTTTCGGCTCTATCTAACTTGTGCATTTTCTGTTAGTTCAATAAACTTTACGTCGTTTCCAGAATACCTAATGCGACATATCCGCACGAAACGTTTCACGTCACTCCATCATAATGCACATTAATTTACGCGCTGTATGGAACTTAAGTTAGTCGTAAATAAAGCTTTAATGACTTTTAAATGCTGACCTTAACTACTCAAACATGCAAAACGACCTTGTTAATAAAATTGTTAAAATCTCGTCAATAATCAATAAATTTAATGAATTTAAAAGATTAAAATAAATTGGACTGTTCGTTCACTAGACCTAACGTCAATGGATTTTTTAATATGGGGATACATAAAAGATCAAACTTATATTTCAACATTTTAATATCCTTAAAGAGATAATCCTAATAGTTGGCCCTGAGAGAGAAGCTAATAAAATATTGGTAATGCGCTTTTGAGATTGAAATTGGTCTTGAATTCTTTTTAGAAATATTCTTGAATCTTTTAATATTATTTAATGACTTCACATAAATTGCCTGCATAAGCCACATTGCCACTATCGCGAACGTGATTGTGTGATGGTGACTAGTATACCGTATATTTTAGTAGTAAAGCAAAACTTAAATTGTGATTTAAGAGCGATTTATTTATTATCTTACTTGTTATCTTGCTCGTAATTTTGATGTTAAGAAAATCGCGAAAAAAACCTGTGTGATATGAATGTAATTAAAATCAATTAATGAGTAAAAAAATGCTAAACCAAAGGCGTCGGAAAAATGTCCCAGGCCATTTTAGCTCCTAAACGAATTAAGGATAAACATGCAGTTTCGGTATCGAGTAAGAAAAAACACCAGAAAGTTTCACATAATGGTTTATTATCTCTACTATATTCAGAAAATGAGGGCCTAAAAGCCCATTGTTGTATGATCTACTGATCATCATCACATCATTAGTTTATCCTTATTACATATTAATAATTAATAAACAATAGTATATCAATAATCATGTCTATGAGACATAACGGTGAACGTGGAAACTTGACAAAATGTTTGACTACAATGTTCTAGTACTTACTAACATGACAAAAAATCAGAACAGAGATCTTAAATTTTATCTGAAATTAAAATAATTTAATAATAATCCTATGGCACAAATTTTTAGCGTCACATTGAGAGACTGAAATCCTGATTGGAACAACACAATTCGAGGCAAGGATAGTCGGCAAAAACATGGAGATATATATAATCACACACTTTATCAAATTAGTTCACTGCAGTACCTTCACAACCAAGACATGCGTGCAGGAATATAATAATAATTACTAATATCAACAACCTCGTTAAAGGAAGATTTTTATATTATTAGATATATTTTTGTAATGTAAAGAGAGGTTACATGCTTAGGGATTCCTACACGGGTGCCGTTGAAGCTCGATGACGAGGAGGAACCGTCGAGGCCGATACAATATAATTCTGAGTCCTATTTATAGGTATACCGTCATACATACACTCATTATATTATTATTAATTATTTTACAGACACCTTTAGTGACAATCATAATTTATATTATTTATATATTTATTATTATACAATCATAAAATTTATATTTCTCCAAAAATAATCTGTTAAATTTTTAGAGGTTCCTCCTGGTCGCCGAGCCGCCTCGCCTTTACTCCAGGATTATTGTACCTAAAATTAATTCTTTGCCCCGAAGCCCACCCTACCTTCGCTAATATTTAGCCCGAAAAGAAGAGTGGGTCAAGGGGTTTCATTCCTACTTAACGGAGACGTTAAAAAACTGCCCGATTTAAGCAATTTTTCAACGGATTGACGACAAACGTTTTCATCGTTTGCCTCGTGATGTGACTTAAATAACAATCATTACTAAAAATATCACAAAATTGTTGTTGATCAAATAAAAAAAAGGATGAGCCACGCTATTTACATCTCGGGTCGATAAGGGTCAAGGGGTAAAAAGTCCTTTTTATGTGGCTCACGCTAAGGATCACTCTGTTATTTTAATGTGTGTATAATTCAGAAAATTTCGGTTGTCCTACTAAAAATATATCAATAACAACAACTATATAGGTTAAAGACCTAACCGCTATTTAGGTCGACGCTTACAGTTTTAAAGATTAAGAAAATCTCGATCACCTTAATAACTCGCCATAGTCAGTTACCGAAATCAAACCACCATAAAAAAACACACAATAAATATAACAAAACAAAAATATCATATTTATAAAATATCTTCAAAAACAAAAACACGTAAACATATAAAAATATAATAATTTTTTCTTTCTTTGTATATTTAAAACTACTTATTAGTATCAGCTATTTATTCAATTTTTCCCAGGCAACTGACGGGCCCTATTATATTTATTAAAATCTTACTAAAACACGAGAAAACATAATTTCTGGCAACAGAGCTGTCTCGCTTATACTCAAAAACGCTGTATTTTTAAACTCCATCAATTCACCGTTTCCTTACAACTTCTATAATTTGAGATCTCTTGCCTATGAGGTAAAACAAATACAGAGTACAAATATAACCAGACAACTTGAATAAGGCCATTTTTCAAAAATTATTTTTATTTAATGTTGTTTATTCTGAACGTGGCAATGCCACATAGTTCTCTGGCAATTTTTTAAATAAGATTCTGAACAAACTTTGAAAAATGACCCTGCGAATGCAGTATTTTGACTTTCGACATTGTGTCAGCCATGCTTCGATAAATAAGCGCAGCCCGAAAAAAAAGCGAAGCGGTTAGCGTTAGTTCTACTTGATTTACGTAAGCTGGCCCGTGCGCTGCTGACTTGCGCAGCTGGGTGTGTCCCCATGATTTTTTCTCCGACCTGCTCATTTGTCGATAAATGTCATGTTTGGGCTCGTTTCTCAATAGTTTGAGACGAGCACTCTAATAAACGTTGCAATATTGGTCTGCTGCTGCGCAGAGAAGCGGCGCATAAAGCGGTAGCGGTCGGGTCGCTGCTACACAAGCGGTATTACAAAAAAAGGACTTTTAATTACATCGTCACGGTCTACTTTTCTATTTAGCATCAACAACAACTGTACAATAAGAGCGCGAAATTAACAATAAAATATATTAGGTATGTAAAAAATCACAATTTCCTTCTCGTATTATACCTACTATAATATAGTTTTTTTTTTGGTAAAAATGGAAGCCGAACGATAATTTTCTTCATAATATGATTATTTCAAAAACAAAACTGGTAATTGTCATGATAGGCTCAGTTAAGAACTAAGCAGAGGCTTACAATAAAGAGGGCGGGAAGAAAAATTAAAGCGTTTAAGCGTAAGATAACATGCAAATAAGCGTCGCTACGAGGGTTAAGCTAAATCTAATCGCTAGGTATAAATATAGAATACACCAATGAGTACAAACTTCAAACCTGCCACATTTAATCTTTCGCATTTTCTTTACTTCTCAGGATATTATATTATACCCATTGGAAACAGCGTAAGGAGGCATGCAAGGTAAATTTATAATAACAACGCTACTAAACTACAATAGGGACTACGTGTTGGCGGCGTAAACAACTGCCGCTGCCACTGTTCGCTACAATACTCATTAGTAATAATAACATACAGTAATAATAAGCAATTAGGGTCGGTTCATACTACAGCTACACTTAACCGTTATATGGAGGGTGATTTACCCTCTGCGCCGAATGTAAGAGAGGATGTCCCGTCAGAAACGGTGCGGCTGATGATGAGACACCCTATAGGGCACGTATACAGGGTGTGGTACCGGGAACTAAGAAGAGGAATTGTGAAAAAAACGTAAATGGAGAAAATCTGAATATTTGATACTATTAGCGCAACCAAGTTAATAGTACTTATTCTAGTTATCATTGAAAACAGAGAAAATCTTTTTTGCAATTTCAAATTCTATTTCTGCGAATTAAATGATGTCACTGCCAAGAAAGCTATAGAGCCACGTTGGTTTCCTTGATATAGGGGGTTTCTGAAAATTCTCAATTCGAAGACACAGTACTCCCTTTATCTAACAAAACCCCTTTCAAAAAAGTAAACACTATAGCCGATTGACTTTAAGAAATAAATTAGGACATCGGCCATTGGGCTGAGATAAGAGCAAGTTAACATAATCATCGATTTTGATATAGATTTATGAAAGGTGAATGTCACGTGGATGGCCTGTACTTTTGCCGAACCATAATGTATCGAGGAAGAAGTTCCAGGTTTAGGTGGTTAACCAGAGTATCTTGTTGACTTTTAATATGATACTTACTTAAATCAACTGGTTTATAGAGGGCTCTTTTTTCAGTTTATGATTAAATGTGAGATATGCAAGAAACAGATATGCGTGCCGTGCAATTGCGTAGCTCTTCCATTACAGCCTATGACGTTGACGGTTGATGTGCGTCACACATAGATAGATAGGCAAATGGATTTAGTGTTCCAATAAACACAACACAAATTGATATAGGATACGTCAGCACAGACTTAATTCCATACCAAGAGGGAAAGTTAGCACCTTGCAGAAATCATTTTTTGTGAGAACATATTTCATATTTTTGTAAAATTTATTATTACTGCTTGACCTTATCTGAATTGACACATTGTTGTACAGCACGGCATTGATGTAATAAGGGTTAGCTTTATGTAATTCTAATCTACGAATAGAAAGTTGAAGATCACAGCCACGTCTTGTATCATAATTATGAACAAATTTTAAAGTTTTGAGGGTGTGTGAATTTTGTCTAACAAATTTCAGAGTTTCAAAAATGAAAAATTGAAGGAAGAACAAGAATGGACTCCTATATGATCTATAATTTTGTATTACGAAAGCATGCTTCTCAACATTACACAACGCCATAACTAAACCAAAACCAAAAATTTTTAAAAATAGGTCAAGGAAAGCACTGAAACGTATATTCGAGTCCAAATTTTTCGATTAGAGTTACTTATAGGCAAATTTATTAATGATAATTAAATGCTAATAACCATGAACATTTTCCTCGTTTTTTAACAGTTTTCCAATTTTTCTTACACGGCATTTTTCCAGCGGCAAATTTTTCAGAACTTTTGAACCACTTGTCCCTGTCCGTCTTCGTTACGGACCTCGGTTCGTTCTTTAAATTTCCCGCACCATTCCCCTACACGTTTACTGCGTTTGTTTTTCAGCAGCAGAGCTTGAGCACTCGAATGATCATCAAGCGCCTGGATCATTTAATAAATGTTTTCGAGCAGTTTTCTAACAATACACGACTTCTGCACTGAATTGCAAATGGATTTTCTTCTAATAATAACTAAGCATTTTGGAAGTAGAAAGTACCTAACATTTATTATAATATGCAATAAAGTTCGGGAAAGACTTTCCCTTTGAAAGCAATGACGAGGAAGAAAATGAAACAGAAGAGGTTTGGAATTTTGCGGAATTCACTTATGGTTGCGTGTTATAATGGCAAACAATTCAAAATCCGCTTGAGAATTTCTGCACAGTTGACCTAAATTAATTGCTGAAAAACAGATTTTGATTAGTTCATCATTGTACTTTTATTGTGGTTTAGATAGTCACTTCCGGGATTTCTTTCAAATTTTAGTTCAATAGTTTTACACACTCCGTCTGGTTGCTCTTCAAGCTCTAATCAAAGCAAGTTATTACGGAGCACTCGAAACGTAATGAACGAACGAACACACCAAGCGCTCCAAGTCACTGGTGGGCAATGAACTAACGTTGTCGAAGTACCCGAGTCCTCCGATTGTAAAAACGAACTTAGCATATCATTTCTCATAAAGCTTACACCGTATACCTTACTAATTTTGCTGCTATCAATTCGTATGTACCTCCTTCAGTTTGTATGAAATGAATCACTCTTCTTAAATCATCATTGGCGGCAGTAGTGGTCGTAGTGGCCGTTTGGTTCCTGTAGCATATAGCTCGGATATGATTGAATGACAGCTGTAAGTATTGAAGGTTGTAGTGGAGGAACTGTGAACTGCACTACTCGCACATCTGAATCTGGCGCTTGCTCTGAAGCACGATCAGAGTTAAAAAAAACAACTCTCTAGTATGACATATTCAGATTTTTCCCAACTTCGGTTTTCGCTCAATCGATCGAGACACTTCCCATTTGGATACCCTGTATGTGCCATTTTTAATCGAATCAAATAAACATTTACGTAAACACCTAACGTATAGTTATCACAGTGGAGTCACCGCTTAAATAGGTAAACAAACAAAATATACAGGAGGCCCAAAAGTAGGCCCGATATAGAAACTTAAACCCTATATGCTTGAAAGCTATAGAAGTGGCGTGGCTAGTAAAAATCCCCGAAGCCGTTTATCACAATTATGAAGTTCCTATGACAACGTGCGCTTAGTACCACTGATTGTCATTTTTGTCGGGGAAAAGGGGGGCGTTTGACGCTTGCGAGGATTTTCCGGGCCACCCTGTATATTAGTGAATCAAAGGTGAAAGAAATTCGTGGCGTTAGTCAAGCGACAGATTTAAGGGTAAATCACCCAGAGGGAGAAGGGGCGCTACACGCTAGAGGGCCCTCATTTTCACGGGTATACGTGAAAATTCTCAGGGTAGTATTGGTTGTCTAAAATAGACAAAATAAAACTTCAACCTTTTTGACCACTAGAATGTTTTCCTACATATTCGATGAACAACTGGTCAGGAATTACCTCGTTCACTTAGACAACCAAAATCCAGTGATTCCCCGGGAGCTTTCGCATCTACCCACGAAAATAAGCGTCCAAGGACCAGATTCTTGAATCTGTCCCCAGCTAAAGGGATGACGCACGTTTCTGCTGATTTTCTTTAGTTATTTATTATTGCAGACCTTCAAGGGAACAAAAGGTAGTTTGCTTTAATACATTTTTCATATTGCGAATGTTTTCAAATTACGTTTTATACCTACGTCAACCCTCCTTAAAAAATGGATACCAGGCATGGGGTAGGAAAAGGGAGAGGTACGCCGAACCCAATAAACAAGCTAACAATCGCACGCGTACTAGAAGCAAAGCAGAGACCCGTGCTCATACATGGAGCTCTCTCACTCTATTTGGTGGTGGCATTAAAGGGCCTCGATATTCTATATAGTCGATGTATCCTTGTGTTTGCCCTTGGGAGTGAATTTTGACTGTTTTTAAGTTTATTGCACTGGTTTGATAACGTGAGTGGGGAGGCAGTAAAAATTCACTGCGCCAATTTCCGGGGACAGCAACCCTTTAATACCCTGGTAATTGGACAATTCTAAATGCTTATCAATCAACCATGCAGGAACTTGTTTATTTTCCGCGTCCCGTTACTTTATTTTTTATCGTGACTTTGTGGGAGATATTAATATCATCAGTCGCGCTAATATAGAAATCAATATTATTACTCTGACTAGACGATTAGTATAGTAATTAAGGTAGATTTGCTCGAAAGAGTTTTGGGAAATTTAAAGCTTAATTCGTTGTGGGAACCGGAACGAACTTTGAAAAAGGCCGGAATTGTCACTTCTTCGTCTTACCTATACACTAGGAACATTACAAGTATTTCGTAACATCATTTGATTTTGGATATCTCCCCAAAGGTCTAACTTAACTATTTTAGAATATTTCTGTAATAGTAAAAACACCGGATGTCGTGTCACTCGCAACTCTTAAACGCTATGTTGAAAAACAATTTGTTATTTACCTGGCCATCACATGGTCCAATAATCAATGTATAATAGTAATAATAATAAAAGTCTATGCAAATATATAAACGTATTACGATAAATAATAATAAGTTTTCGGTGTTAGTCGTTGTGGCTACTGCTGCTGTTGCTGCAAGTATGGCGTCAGAGCGGCCATCACCGGAGCGGGGGGCAGCACCACCGGGATGTGGTAGTACTTGCAGGTGGAACGACAACACTGACCCTTGGCCGCGTCCCGACACACCGCTACCCGGTTTTCGATCACTTCCACGCCCTCGCCTAGAAAAAAATACAATCAAAATAGCTTTCGCAAATTAAGGCAACAAATCATTGTGATTTTGTTTAAAACATTTTCAGTGATATGGAAGAAAGAGATGCCTAGTACCAAAGATATATCTTTATTACTTTATTTTTTTGCATAAAAAGGATATTTTAACACGGATCACAATAGTTTACGGAACAAAAAACATATAGACACAACGGCATACGTATTGCAATACGCTGATAATACCGCATTTATTGTACAGGGTTGTGCACGTAAGAAGGTCCATTAACTTACATCAAAAACTGCAAAATATAGAAAAAAAATATATAAAAATGAATCAGTTTTTCGTGAATTTAAAAAATATTTTCGAAGTTGCAGGGTTGTTTAGCAAACCGTGGCATGACAAAAATACATTTTTTTAAATGGAATTCCCTTTATTTTGTTACTGATACTAATTCTGCTTGTAATTATAACTATTGCTTGTCATTACAAACTATAAACATTTTTTTAGCAGGTTTTGAGTTAATTCGATTTAAAGTAAGGATCGAAGGAAAAATGAGTTTTTTCAAATTCTTAATAAATTCACATATTTACCTAGATAAAAACAAAGAATCATTCTATTATAATATATTATTAGTTTTGGACAAATTTTATACGAAGTGCAAAAAACTCCAACCTTTTCATATTTCAAGTGCCTCAAACTTAATTTTTTATATGGGAAACTTTGTATTTTTTTGAAAATGAATTTTTCTTTTAATTCACATTCAAATGATGTATAAGTTATATATCTAAACTGAAGAGATCTTTTATACTAGTTGATGAATACTTTCAGCATTATTTCTACCTAACTTATAATACTTGATAATATATCAATCTAGAATAGAATCCTATAAATGAAAGTTAATTTAATGATAAATATATAGTTAGCAATTTAAAAATAAAAAATGGTGATTAATAATATTAATCAGTTAAGTATGTAAGATCTTTCGGTTTAGATACGTATATAACATTTATGCATATATCATTTGAAAGTGAATTAAAAGAATTCATTAAAAAAAAAATACAAATATAAGGTGCCTCATTTAAAAAATCGAGTTTGAGGCATTTAAGTATGAAAAATTTGGATATTTTTTTCACACTCTGTACAAAAATGTTCGAAAATTAAAAATATACTCTAGTAAAATGACCCTTCATTTTTAACTAGATAAATTTTCAAACGATTCAATTAATACTTCGTGAATTTATTGAGAATTTTCAGAGCCTTATTTCTCCTTAGATCTTTAATTTAAATTGAATTAACTCAAAAACTGCTAAAAAAAATTTATATTTTGTAATAACAAAAAATATTTATAGTTGTAAGCATAATAACAAAATATGGGGTATTCCATTTAAAAAAATGTATTTTTGCCTTTTCTGGATCAGCCTACAACTTAGAAAATATTAAAACATAAAAATTCATGAGAAACTGAATAACTTTTCTATGATCCTTTTTTTTCTAAACCTTACCGTTCTTAAGATGAGGTAGTGGACCATTCTCTACATGACAAAATGATTAAGAAAGAGGTAGAGATATTTCAGACACTAACGGATAACACAATAATATGGTTCTATAAATTGTTTATTTCGTTCATTGAAAATGAGGTCTACTTCCTTAAATGGAACGTCCTGTGTATTACTTTTTTGGCATCCTCTATAAATTTTGAATATTTATTGTGCAGCATTTCATATGTCTAACACCAATGATTTTTCAAATATTGACATTTTAGGCTTCAAAAACGCAAAATGTGTTAACTTGCTACTTAACAAATTATCGATATTTTAACTGCGACATTTTTGGAAAAGATCTAGAAAATTTCAAGTAAATAGAGCGAACAAATCAGCCATTTTGATAAAATAAAACTAGTAGTATACAGGTCGTTCCATTGAAGCAAATCACAAGTGATTGTTCACGCGTGATAGTCGATGGCAACAAAGGAAGTTCGTCCACATGTAATTTTTTTGCTATACATAAAGAATGCTAAAAACAAGAATCTTCTAATTTATCTCGTTTACCTGTAATTAAACCGTTCTGGAACATATGCCCAACGCTGTATAAGTAAATTAGTAGTCAAAGATAGAGACATTATTTTCTACAATTGAACTCTAATGTTGATCTAATGTTAATTTCAATACTCGTTTTGAGCAGTTTTGGTAGTTTTAACTTTTAACGCAATGCTGTGCAACAAAGGAGATCTTTTGTAGATAAATAGAAAAGTTGACTTGAATTTTCTTAGGGCGGCTCGACGTCACTGAAACTTAGTAAAAGGCAAAGTTATTCTCAGTTAGTTTTAACTGCGAATAGTGTGCAATTCCACAGCTCCAACAATTTCTATTTGTGTATGAAGTGTTATTTCCACATAGAATGAAAAAAAAAACGAAATACACGAGGCATTTCAAATTCAATCCTCACCATTGAGATCTCTGAAACTAGAGAAGATCCGAACAAGTTTAAATGGGGGCAAAATTGCATAATTTAGTGCTTGACCAAATACTGTTTTCAAAAAATTGAACTTATGAAAAATTAGAATTTTCCAACCACTTCCCAAGATAGCCGAAAAAAGCTAAAAATTGGAAATTTCGTGTTTACGTTTTTAGCATTAATTGTCAAAAAAGCTCAAAACCACAAGTGCATTTTCATTGCCACTTTTTCTCAGCTACATGATGGCATTTTCAAATTTGTCATCCCACTTTTAGTCTTGCAGCTACCATCATCAACTTTTTTTTTTATAGGCGCTACATTGGATTTTTCGATAGAAAAATAGTCAGATGGCAAATCTGAAAATGTCATAGTGTAGCTGAGAAAAATTGGCAATAAAAATGCGCTTGTGGTATTTGGACTTTCTTGTCAAATAACGCAAAAAAAATAATAACGAAATTTCCAATTTTTAGCCTTTTTCGGCCATTGTTGGAAGAACTAGGAAAATGCAAATTTTGAAAATGACATTTGGTAAAGGGTTAAATTACGCAATTTTGCCCCTATTTAAACTTTTCCGTGACTACTCTAGTTTACGACATCCCAATGATGAAGGTCGAATTTGAAATGTCGTATACATATACAGAATAAACCAAACAAACAGATTTTATGCTTGATGTAAGTTAAAAGGAAAATACTTATTGGCACTTACCTTCCTGAAGATGTACGAACTTGCATGTGGGCCGGGTGCATAGGCCACGATTAAAATCTTGGCACACCGGGAGGGTGTCCAGTAACTGAAAAAACATTGAATCGTTAGCCGTGCCACCATCTTACTCTCGTTACAATTAGGAGCACTTAAGTAACTTAAATCTCTCTGCGCAGCAGTCACCGAGGGCAACTGATGCGCAACCGAGCGAACTTCGGCTAGTAAATTGGCCAAAAAACGCTCCTCGTTATTATTATTATTAAAAAAAAAAAAAAAAATGAGAAACTGGTGCCAAAATTGTCTTGACTAAAAAATACTGCGGCGCATTCCGTCAGCGATCGTCAATCATTCTGCATTCGGCAGGACGTCTTCGAAAACCTTTATAAACGTCTAAGAGAGGTACAAAGTGGAAAGGCAATTACAATTAATACTAAGACAAACTACTAAACAATAATAAGGTAAAAATGAGATAAGCTGAAAAAATATGGCAGCGAAGGCCGAAACCAAAAGCCAGTAAGTGTTACGTCGGGTATAATGACAATTGGAATTTAGTGTGTTACATGCAGAATGTTTGAGAATCTCAGCTAAAATTTGATAGATTGTAAGAAGCTATGGAATGTTGCTGAGTTAGATAAGTAATCGCTCTAAAACTGGAGTTATTGAGTGGGAAACGTCAGCGAGGAGCCGCTTTATAATAATCTTCAGCGCAATTGAAGGATTGTCTAGAGAGAAGCGGGAAGCTTAAAATCATGTTGATGAGGTCTCTTTTAGGGGGAATCCACGGTGTAATTACTCGTATTAGTCAAAAGTAACATGTTAGTAAACGTAATTCACATCGAAATCTAAGAAGCAAATTCGAGCAGTTTGGCAACAGAAACCTGGTAAAAATGGCGAAGCATGAGGTGACACGTGGGCGGGTTAAGCTTAATTGAAAAACCAGTTACATTTAATAATGTCAATTTAATTTTTCTTTAATTTAGAAATACCAAAAGAAATTATATTAAAAAACTGGTTTCTATACTGATTTCTGCATCGGGTGTCACGTCACGATTTTCAATTTCGTGGGATTCAGTTAGAAGGTACACACAGTACATGCCTTCACTATAGTTAGTTCCTGACTTACATATCTCATAGCCACGATTAGTGAAAGCTATTACATTGTTCATCATATAATTAGACCTCATGCACTCTCACATTGTTCAAATGTCAGAAGCGTTGATTACTTATCTAACCAGCACTAAATACTTCCAAAGGTCAAACTACAATGACTGGCACCGTTAAAGCGCAAACTCACTTACTTGCAAACTAATCAAAAAGCCTGGGGGTCGTACACAAACTGCGACAAAGCCAAAACGTTGTTCGCAATGTGTGTCCATGTTTAAAATTAAAAAATAACAAAACGAATTAACAAGTTACAATGTAACAATTACGACAGTGGTTAGTGACTAATTAGTAGAGATTTAGGAACATTGTAACTTGTTGTTAGTAAATAAAGAAGTCCGTGCAAGCCGTCCTACATAAATTGGTTCGTATGTTCCGCGTTTGCGCGCTCCAGCGCCAAACGCGGTGTTCGCGCACCGCAGCGTCAAACGTGGCGTTTGCGTGCCGCAGCGTCAAACGCGGTAGGTACGAGGAAGATTTAAAGTACATACGTGAGGTGAGTGTTTTGTTTCTAGCGATGTAGCACAGCTTACAGGAAGCAAAAACAACGTGAATACCTGTCCTTGCTCGTCAGTGTAGATCACAAAGGGGGCGTTGGAGGGCGCACCATTGTCTATGATGGCGTCATGCAGAGATTGTGCATCAGCGAGAAGCGGCATCGCAGCCAGTACGAGTTACACAGCCAGTACGAGTAAGTACGTAACCCACCAGACACCACCGTATTATGAGCGATTTAGTTTTTTTTTTTTCGCAAATTGCAAAACAGACAGTTGAGAGTGTGATAAATGGTTCCGGGTTCCGGAAAGTTTGTTAGAAATAAACGAGTGGGTGGCGGTAAGCATGAAACAGATAAAAAGCAAATCAATTCTTCGATTTACATTCCCTACTCAACAAAACAATCTATGGTTGGTTGCAAAGCTTGGTCGGCCTTCAAATCGGCGAACAAAACTTTGTTCAACCTCGCAGTAAATTTGCCTGGATCGGTACCTGCGCACCACTCCAAACACAAAACAGCTGAATAAAGAGGGGGATTACTTACAATTGGAAATCTACCTAAGTAGCCGAACAAAGATAATCCTAAAGCAAAGCGGTCGTACTGTTGCCAGCACTGTTTGTTAATAAAAAAAATAAATAAAAACAGTAACAATATTAAGTATCAGTAAGAAAAGTACAAGCTGTTACTGTGCCAATGCTGCCGGAGGTCTGCAAATAATGAAAACTGTAGTAAAACGGTACTTTACTTACTAGTAGTAGTACTACAAGCTACAAGAGTAGTAGCAGGTTGTCCCGCAAGCAATAGCGGCTTTCAGGTAAACATAACTAGGACATGCACAATGACGCTGATAATCCCACCAAATCCTAATTATATTTTGAAAGCGCGCGCACGCCAAATACGTGGTAGTACCCATCGCTAAATAAGTACAAAATAAGCTCTAATGTAAATAGAATATCAGTCACTACGGTGGTTCCACACACAAATTTTTCCAAATTACGTCTGATATCATCCAACCAAACTCAAATCTCAACTCAAAGCTTAAATTTCGACGGATTCTTGATTTGAATAGGTAGTACCTAGTAGCTTTGTGCAATGTGCAGGCGAATCAAATCCGCTGGTTAACTATAAGTATAACCCAAAACGATGGTTAGAATGGTGCTGAAAGATAAGTTCGTTTAAGTATGCACATTACACAAGCTGAAGCGAGTTGATGACACCGTCCCAGCAGTACTGGACGAAGAAAGGTACTCGGCTTAAAGGCGTACACTTTATTTTTTGCTTGTTTTAATTGGTGTTGATTGTTGGTAAGTTTGGAGCTTTAAGTATTAAATTCATCCTCCAAGAATATTACAGAAAGAAATGATCTTTGAAATTATCATTTGAAAGAGCTTTTAATAGTAAACTAACAAATTCAATGCTAATTAATACTTGTTAAAAATTAACTTGATAGTAGTGAGAGGTTTTAGTATTTCAATGTACTTTTGCATACACTCGTCTATAATAATGAAGTAATAATTACTGGTAATAGTAGAGGGCTGATTAAAACGGAAATGGCTGATGTGTGCGGACGGTTATACCAACACTAAGCCATAAATAACAAAATATTTAAATACGCACGTTAACTCTTTAATTAGAATCCAAATGTCATATAAAAGCCTCCTATGAAATTGAATCAGTTGAATCCGAGTTAATTAGAAAGAGAGAAAGAGATAAAGTGTCGGTTTTCTTAGCTAAAACCTGTGGCTAAGTGGGTTTCATTTCGTAACTAGTTACATAATGCTAAAATATAGGAATGCACTCGCTTGTAAAGAACGTTGTCCCTTCAAGAAAATTACACAATTTATTGAATGCTTCGTGGTGCTGCCGTAACCACATTGAAAAATTTAATGTATAATGAATAAATATTAGCAGTAAACACATTAAATCTGCAAATATTATTACATTTATTAGCTCAACTTTACCAATAATTCAACAAGCCATAATCAGTTAGTCATTTGTGATGATGATCTTTCTTTGTTGGCGCAACACGTTGTTTTACTGAAATCACAACATTTGTCATAGTTGTACCAACAAAGTTTATAAAGCGAATGAACTATACAAAAAATAAAGTGCATGTTACCATAGGCCCCCTTGAGAAGTATATGTCTCGCAAAATCCCGCATAAAAATAAAATAAAATATAAACAAAAGTAATAAGGAGGAGGGAGAGTCGAAATAATAAGCGAAAAAATGATTAATAAAACAAATATCATGCATTTTCAAGCATTATTATTACAAATAGTAGCAGTGATAAATACATACACCTCAGGATTAGAACAATACGGTACACAAAGTAAATCGTCGACTTTATGAAAAATATAGGACCTCGGACGCTATGCTATGCTATGAATGTGACCCACACCAGTAGCGAAGCGTGATCAGCAGCCTAAAAGGCACTACACGTCATTATCAATTATGCAAGTCGGATTTAAGATGGCTGGCAGCTGATTACGCACACTTAGGCCCCTTTCCACGACTCTCCTTTAATTAAGTAGTTACTGAAATCGCGGAAAATCGTCGAAAGTTACCCACTAGCCATTTACCCAAAAAACTACTTTATTAAGCGGTCAAACGTCGAGCCTGATTTACTTTTGCTATCCTGTCTAAGTTTTTAACACAGTTCTGTAACCATCCTACATAAAAATGCAAAAATCCTTCGTATAATAACTATACGTATCAACTAACTCCAATTAAGTAATGCAATATAGTAAAGTGATCTTTTTTGTTTGAAATACAAGCATCACAACTTTGGGCGCACTCCATTATAGAGCCCCTTACTAAAATTATTAAAATTCCTTTTTTTTACTTTATAATAATAGTACGATAAATGCTAACTAGTAAGACACATTTTTAATATTATCAATATTATTTATAGTAATAGGATAAAATACATCAATTAACCATTTTCTAATCTAGCCTATATCTTACAATAAAAATGTGGAACTACTTTGGACACAGAACAAATATTTAGCGCCAAAATTTTAGTCAACAAAGAGGGTAGAGCTATAAAGCTTTAGTTGTTAAATTGAAATGTGTTGAAATTTGATGGTGGCTATTTTCAGAGGAAAGGAATCGGTTGAACCTAAATTTAGTCGCTGGAAGTTTGTTTAAAAATTTACTAAGAATAAGAACTGAGATCTGACGTTAACAGTTTTTTTTAGAGATTTTCTGATGTTCTCTGATTCCTCAAAAAAATCGAACTTTTAATAACTGACATACACTTAAACTTTATTCTCTTTCACACCGATGAGGGACGTGAATTTTAAAATTTTAAAATACTTAAGCGTTGAAAGAATCAATAGTAGCAGTAAATCTGACAGAAACTGAAGCTTTAAATCGGTGAACGGTACAAATATTTCTGCCTAAACTTCTAACGGCAAAGTACTTACTTAAATGAACCAATCTAGGTCCGAACCAACTTTTCATGTAACTTTTAAATGGGTTTTAACACACGAATTTTCTTCATTTCTTTAGACTACCTTCCCATTTACTGGATAAACTAATAAAGTTTTCCGAAGCTTTATAGCTATACCATATTAAAACTAAATGTGCACACTTCCGATCGCGGATTGTGGAATTTTTTTTTTTATAAAATAGGAGGAACTCTCAAAACGGCAAATGGCTGCCGCTCCTGGAAGTCTACCCAAAAATTGCACACAGTTCCTCAAAATACTAATGAAAGAAGCGTAAACATTTGCTCTACATACAAAACTTACAGGCGCAATTTAAAATTGAATATAACGAATCACGGGAACGAAGTACGTATATGTGCTACATTTTTGTGCCATGGAGATGAAACACAGGAAGACGACAAACAAATTATTATATCAATAAGAAGAAAATAACAACAATTTAAATCGTTAAAGGCCTTTGAGGCTAAAAAACGTACACAAAACTAATTAATTAAAAATAGGAACAAACTGCGCCAGTGTCTTGCCTACGTACGATTAGACTGAGACCAGCGATTGATTAATAATAAAAAGAGATAGTGACTGGATAAAAAGGTAAAGCGAGAGACGATAACAATATAAAATTACTAACTTGCCGTGTTCTTAGTATAGTCTACGTGATGCCGACCCAAAAAGATCACGCTTTAGTATTTGCGGAAAGCTCCCAAACGATTTGGATGGATTTGAAAATCCCCATGCAGTTGGATAATAAAGCGACACACTCGGTTTGTAATATGCCACAAGTTAGTAAGAAGCTTTCTAACATCGAGAGAAAAGTAGGGCAGCAAAAAAAGCATTATTTTATCATGAAAGCCAGGATGGTGGGTTTGTGTTTTAAAGAGATTGTAACTATTGTTTGCATATGTATAGATTACGTTAGTGTTAACTGATTTTTCTATTGCGTTTCTTGCTTTAGCACACTTCAACATAGATAAACCGCGTTCCCTGCAAACCTGTCAGGAACCTGTTTGTCCGTAACTGGACAGCTACACAAAAAACACCCACCATAACTACAGAAAACTGGAATTCAAAAGTTCACTGACAGATTTGCCAAAGAAATGATGGTAAAAGCGTAAATTCAGTGACGTCGATCTTTTTGGGCTGGTTAACAAAAACATTCAAATCTACAAAAAAATGGCACTTGTCTAACAGATACGCTGCTTAAAACTCTACCATGCAATCGAATTAGGCTCTCGATTAAATAATACGGTTCGTAGTTGTATGTATATAAATACGACAGAATGTCATGCAAAAAGATATTTCTATGCCTGGCTTAAAATCTTACAGCCTAAACTTATCCACCAAAAAAATAATGTCAAACCGTATTGAGAGGGTATTAGTGGAACAATTGCAGAAAGATATGAGACAGAGAGGAAAGTACGTTTTGTTAGCGGGTGCGAATTTAGCGTCTCGGGTGTGAGAGTGGGGTATCACAGTTCTGAGGCACTCGCTTACCGGCACGTCACTGCTTTCTCTTTGACTAGACTCCGTTTTAAAAAATACTTAAAAGTGGGCAAAACACGGCCGAACAGCTACTTTCAATAAAACAAAACAACACGAAACTAACGAACAAACATACCTACGAAGTTTTCAATTTCTTGAAGGGCTGTACCACTACGTTATTGTTATTGTTGTTGGTTTGCGCAGCTACGGCCGCCATGGCAGCGGACGGAGCCACGGGCGCAGTTGAAACTGTGGCAGCCGCAGCTGCGGCGTTTGAATACTGAGCAGCAGCCAAAAGCCCGCCGTTGATCATAGGCGCAGCCGTGGTAGCAACACCGGCATACGAGGCCACGGCCGGCCTCATGATCGAGTACGGGTTCAGCTGCAAAGCAGCCGCAGGAGGACGCGCTATGTTGAGGAAATTCTGCTGGGCTAAAGCCGCGGAATACGGATTGGCGGCGGCCAAACCCAAGTTCAAACCGGTAAACGGGATGGCCGCGGGATATCGCAAAGCCGGCTGCGGAACCGCCAAAGTTTGCTTGTTCAAAGTCACTCCGGTGTAGTTAAGCGGATTCAGCTGCGAAGCTGTTAACGATTGACTCATAGCGGCTAATTTAATGGCTTTAGCGTAATTTTGCTGCGCTACTTCCTTGGCCATAGCGGCGGGATCAGGGAAAACAGTGACCGGTTGCTGTGCCGGTAAGCTAGTGAGGCCGGCGGAGGACGTCACCACCGTGGAAGCACCAGCCTCGCTCTCTTTGGGGAGCAATTGAGGCTGGGGCGGAGGCGGCTGCGGCTGTTGCACCTGTGATTGCTGCAGCTGCGCCTGCTGCACGTATGCCATCGCCATCGAAATGGGCGTTTGGTGCGCGGTCACAGCAACGCCGCCGGCGGCCGCCTCCGGGATAGAAGGCGAAGCGGACGAGGACGGGGGCGGGGCGGGTGACGTTGGGTACTCACATGAAACGGGCACGAATGGCTGTTGCAGTTGCATCAGCTGTTGGTACGTGGTGGCCGCGTTCGGCTGGTACACGGGCATGCCCGATTTGTCGGCTGCCGGTCGTTTATATGGTACCACACCGGCGGGGAAGGCCTGAAAATGTTAAGTCATTGAAAATATAACTCTGACAGATTGCTTATCAACTTCAATTTTGAATAGAAAACCGACAAGACCTAACTGCTGCCATCATGTAGGAAGTTATTCAGGGAGTGAGCCATGAAAGTAGTTATAACATAGGATGCTGCATATTCTTGAGAATATACCCGGATCTTTTAAATCGTAAGAGGAGATAACGAATCAGATAAATGCAAGAGAGTTTTTACATAAGGAGTTTGGTAAAAAATCGAATGCTGGAATCTCCCCATGTATCACCCCTTTTAGGTTATTTCCTATGAGAAATCTTAAAAGATGCAGCTTGTATAAAGCTATACACAGGAAAACAATTCTCCAGTCAACACATTTGCCCGAGTCTAAAATGTTGGTACTTGCTGATTTTTATTGTCAGTTAAATTAAAATATGTAATACATTTTTTTCTATATCTCTTTTTCTGATATCTTCGTTAGTCCTTCGAATATCGTAAGTTTTAAAGTGACATTTTACGAAGCTCAAAAATGTACAATTTTGCTTCAATTTAACCAACCCTGCATCTTTGATGGTTTAGAAAATCCTCAAACATTCTCTCAAATTTGCAACATTCTGTATTTAGAATCTAAGCTACCAGTCAAAGGGAAACAGTTTGCACTGATGCAATGGGAACCAAGCCAAACTGTAATATAGAAATATTAATGCTCATATTCAAAATCGGAAGAATACTAAAAAAATGATCAAACATGACACAAACTTAAATAAGCATATCTATTATGTTTTATCACCCCTTACACCCTTCACCGCAATACTTACAAAATTTTCGTAGTAAAAGGACCCAACCGACTTCATATCCATCTGAAAAAAATCACAAATAGTTCAGTTAATACGTAAAACAGTCATTGGTGACGAGACAAACATAGTACCGCTAATTTGTTAAAACAGCTAAAAAACCTTAAGTATTAGTCTACTTTAAGAGCGGCAATGGCCACTGTTACCAATAAACGTAATTAAGTTAAAATGGCCATGTCTACGTACGCTGAAGCGTACCTAGACAATGCCAGTCTTGATGTCTTCGAAAAAAAATCGTTGCTAGAATGTTGCGAGGTCCAGATGCAGTATCCTGTGTGGTTGAAATCAAACGAGATAAGCAAAGTAACCTAAACACAGATCGACGTGCAAATTTAGGAAGCCTTAGCGGAAGCTGATGTCTCAGGTACCTCCTCGAACGCGAGCAGCTCTCACAACATGCTAACAACTTTCGAGGTAGCAGTTCGGCTCTTTCTACACTCTCCTCAATATTTCCTCTCGTTAGTACCTAAGCTTGAAAGGTATATACAAGTTGTGAAGCTTAAAGCAAAAGCAAAAAATGTTTTGTATTTGATGGATGACCCCACTCTTTTTTGGACTATGAAAAGCTAATTTACAAAGCTCGCGAGTCTTTGGTACAACTCGGATGTAGTTAAGACACAAACCACTACCGATCAAGTAACGTTGTGTGTTCATTGGTGTGCTCGTGTGTGGTTGGTTGAACCCCGACTGTTTTGTCTCTGGAGCAAAATAGCCGAGGAAACAACTAAAACGAAGAAAATAAATATAAAGAAAAACCAAAGATAGTGTGATCATGCAAAGCAGGCGCAAAAGGTACCAGTAATAGATCTGTGTCGGCGGTGCTAGGTTCGCGTGGCCTCTTCTTGCCAATCTCGAGGGCGGCGGCGGCGGCAGCGGCGACGGCGGCTGCAGCCGACGGCGGCTGAGCCAGCAATGGCGAAACGGCGGCGGGCTATTAGTAGTAGTAGCAGCAGCACAAGACCAAGCACATCCGCACCAACGGCAGGGGAAATAAAACAAACCAGCTCTAATTAATGACATTGTGTCCGGAGGAGTACCTCGAACGATTCATTTAGTGACCTTCGGATAGCTTTGCTGTCCGAGGACAACTGCGCTGTCCGAGGGCGCGTTTCCAGCGAAAATAAGAACACGTTCGGAGGCGAGCCTCGTATTGGACAGTTGTTAAACGAATGAATTGGTCAGCAAACATTTGTAGTACTACTTTTGATTAAAAAAAAATTTGGCTATCGTTGACTACGTTTGTACTTATTTTTCAATCATGGCAAGTCACTAATAACGACGAGCCAATAGTGATCAAGTGCTTGAGTGCAAAGAAAGACTACTGTAAGTAATTGGTCAGGGGTCGTGCATGCAACTACCACTACCAACAAATCAAATAAGTATTTTTTTTAGGTCTACGCCTCTGGATCTTTAATATAAATTTTGGAATCTATTGCTCCCTTAAATACAAGAATATATACTACGTAACTTTGTAAGAAATTTCCAGACGAAAATGTCGCCGAGGGCTGATTTAAAAGATCCAGTTGTGTAGAGATGATGAAGTTAAAACGATATTTAAAAATTTACATCGGCTAAACTACATCACGATAATTATGGCTCATAACAGCAATAATTCGAGCTTCAGTACTATCATAATAAATGTAAAATTGTCTAATATGAGTTCCACTCTGTTAAAAAAATCCCATAGAGAGACAATAAAACTGAATTGAGATCCGTAATACGGAAATTGAACTCCCAATGAGGGCGCTGCGAGTCGTAAACAAACTGAAGAAAGCGAGTACCAAGTCATAACCTCGAATTGCGTTTTATATATTAAATTTAACGTAAAAATTACTAGCTTTCTTATGCTTGCATTGTGCCCATCAGGCGTAGCATTCATTCACTTTCTGGAGTCCCCAATACAATGATGAGCTACCTCTCCCCTCCATAAGGTGGCATCTGTTTTATTTCTACCTCCATCCCGGAGAAATTCGACTGCGCATCCAAAAGTGGTCTCAGGATCGGTTTGCCGGGAGAGGATGGGATAGGGTAGCTGCTGCTGCTGAGCGCTAGCGTCATGCCTCACTCAGGAAATCGGGGTCTAAGCTACTTACTGACAAGAAATAGCAGAGAGGGGAGAATATAGCAAATCATTGCATCACGAATGACTGCTACTAAAATGGAGTCTAATGCCTGCTGATACATCAAGCTACCTACGGTTTTTTCACGAAGGCCGAAAATAAAGCATGATGCTAATAATTAGAAATTTTTGGATTAGTCAAAAACTTTTCAGATAAAAAAAACTGCTAGTTAGGTATAAAAGGCATAGCAGAGCGGCAATAACACAACATTCAATAGAAACGGGGGTTTTGATACTGAATCTCCCTACTGTTTGTCGAAAACATTATTATTCAATTCTTGCCTTAATTCTTATGCATGTGAGTAATGTAATTAGGTGAAGTTAAAAAGATGTTTTTGCAGCATGGCCTGCAGACAAATTTTTACGCCCGACGTAGTAAAAGTGATACTTTATTGTTCAGGCGATAAAAGAATTACTGCCTGGTTCGCGTCATTAAAAGTCACTTATTTGCCAATCGGCGAAAACATTGATTATTTCATTTGGAGTCGCTGGAGAGTCTGTTCGACAGGGAGATTCTGGTTCAATTCTGGTTAACGGAACAAATAAGAAATAAAAAAAATCAAAAGGTCGCATGGGAGAAACGCATGAACAAACCAGAACAACAGTCACACAACACCAACTAAAAAAAGAGGCTTGACAGCGTGCGCCCTACGACTGCGTAGCATACCGCGCTAGCCCGCGACTGTGCGGCCTTGATTTGGGCTTGAAGGTGCAGAGGGGGGTGGAAATAGCGGCAGGGGTCGCGGTTGCACCGGCCCTTGACTGCGTCCATGCAGACAGTGACCGTGCCGTCCTCGTTGGAAGTCACAGAGTCGGCGGGATGCGCAAAGCGACATTCGGACTCTGCGCGTTTACACGCTCCGCGCTGGAACTCGCGGCACACCTACAGCAGAACCCAGCGATGAGCTAAGCCCCCCGCCCTTCAGGTGTCCAAACGATCGCCCCCAGATGATCATTTCTGCCTTTGAACGCCGCGAGCAATCGCGCGAACGTTCGCGCAATTGCTCGTAGATAGCGCGAGCCGAGCAATGCAGGGTCAGGCAAAAGGACGGTACGGAAAAAGGGTCCAGCCGCAGCTAAATGATCATCTACGTAAATAACTTTCTATCGAGAGGTAGGTAAAAGCTTGACAAAATGAGCTGATGGGCAGCTAACAGCACTATAGGTACTACTGACAGAACTTCACACCGTGCACAATGAAAGGTCGATAGAAAGTTACAGGTGCTCAGAGGGTTGACGTTTCGTATTTACAGCTAGAAAAAGGACTATGTATATAAAACAATGTGAGCAGAAGGAAAAACCCTTTAACACTATGTACACAAGGGGAAAACTGCACTACGTCTATGTGTAGGTATTGGAGAGAAGGTTAGCTGAGGGTTAAGGTGAGCGTGGTGTTAGTGTATTGTGGGGGTTAATTACCTCTAAGCCTAGCCGTTATGCCCCGAGTTTAACAAACAACCAACTAAAAAAACCTGCGAAACAAAAATCAAAATAACTAAAAAATGTTTTCAAAAATAAAAATAAAATAGAAAAACGATAAAAAGCATGCCAATGAACTATTAATAGTTTCAGTACAGTAAGTCTGCTTGCCAAGTCGTAACTGTAAATGCTCGGCTGAAAAAAGAAAAATAATCAAAAGAAAAAAACGAAGCGTCGAAAGAAGTAACGAATGAGCGGCGCATGATCATGTCGCAGACGCAGTAGTTCCCATCAATAACCTTGAACCAATAAGTAACCAACTTTGTCAAAAACACTCACCTCTAACCTATCGGATCTGGGCATCTTCTGTTGGGCGACCACTGTCTGGGGAACGACCCCGAGGGGTGAACCCACCCCCGTTGGATCCTGCATTATCGTGGGCATGATCGGCCCGGGGGCGAAGTAGGGGCTGTATGTGCTACCCACCTGTGGCATTCCAGTCAGGTACGGGTTCGCGGCCTGGAAAAATTGTTCACTAAAATATATAAAAATAGTTATACGCAGAAATATATGCCAAGACAAGCAGCAATCTACAGGCATAGAACAAGACTTTTTTGACGAAGTAAGTTCAGGGAAAACTAATAATTATGCAGGGAAAGGTTTAAGGATAATGCAGCGTGCAAGGTGACAATGGCTTGGAATGAAAAAATGCTGATAATTGGTCGAGTTGATACCATGAAATGAAATATCTAGATCAAAGCAATTATATCTATGTTGTATGGATTCCAGTTCAGAATTATTTTTGAAAAACTAATTTGGTAATAAATGATATTTCTGTGAATATTTACAGTCAATGATCTGCATAATATATCAAAATTGGCACCTTAAAAGTGTTAAATTGTATGTATATTTCTAACATTTTTTCAAATTATTACGTTGACGAGGCATAGATGTTCCTAAATATTTTTTCCTTTAATATAATATAAGATTTTCTAAACCCGTGCCGACCAGAAATTCTTTTTTAAATTCTATGATATTTTTTGCAAAGAGTTTCTGTTGTTATTATTTCGTAGAATGCATCGTTTTTGAGCTAATAGCGCGCTAACATACTATCAATTCTAAATGTTGAATTTATTAAGCCTATAAAATGTCTATAAAATGTTCTATAAAATCATTAGTACATTAACATACTAGTAGCTTGAAAACGGCCTATCCTACGAAATAATTACAAGATAAGCTTGTTGTGCAAAAAATGTCAGACGACCTAAAAACAAATTCTCTTAAAATTCGTGGTTAGTACCAATGGCGAGAAATTCTCACAAGAAAAACGGTCAGTACCCTTGCCAATAAGTAACGTCACTGATGATGATCAGAAAAGTTGATGGTAGAAAAGTAGTAGCTTTCTATGAGATATGTTGCTTTAAATACTGTTCACATTGCAGTTTGTTTGAGAAATATCTAAAAAGACGTTAACAAAATTAAAATTTCAATCTCATCTCAGAAACGGTGTGTCTTAGAGGCAATGTTTATTAAGCAAACTCATGTTATTTTGCGATTCTCTATCGGCCCTTGAAATTTTCGAACCAAAAAATGATGTGTTTTGAGGATGTTTATCGGGATTTATAAAATGGCCCGCCGGACTAACCACGAACCCGATATTCACGTTCGGACCACTCTGAGCTTGCATTCTGTTTAGCGTCAAAAAAACCAACAACCTTTATAACTATAGCTAAAGTTTATTGGCATCGTATCATAATATATATACGAGGTAACTGACGATAATAAAAGAAAAGTAATTTACGAGAATGACGAGACAAAGCGAGCAAAGAGCAACTCTCAAAACAAATGGGGCTAGCTAAATCCGACTAAAACATCGGGCCACCCTGCGTATTTTTTGTGTTTTTTCTCCCACTTAGCAGTTGTTTGAAAAGTCCTACTCTTCATCGCTCTATAAATGAAATCAATTAGACTCATCCTCACAAAAGTGCTTATTCCAAAGCCATTATCCTAACGCAAGCAAAATTAAGTAAAAAAGCGAAATCAAATGATTACCATAAGTGCATACTGCTCGTCAAGTGTCATGGACAAATATGGGAAGGTCAAAGGGATTCGGTCAGTCAGTTGCGGTTCCACCTCGAAAAACAACCAACCCAAAATTAGTACCGCCACACGCAACTCAAAAAAAAACAAACATTAAAAGCCCAATAATGTTACCAAGCCACAACCAGAGCTGCTATCTACTCGCACCCGGGTACTTACCACCGCTTGTACTTGTCCAGGAACTAAGGGTTGTCCGGGGGAGAGCCCCATCTGTTGCATTAGTGCGTTTTTGAGGGCGAGGTGGTTCCTACCGTTGATAAGCAACTGGTCCTTTAGGTGCTGTGGCGGGTGGAAGTACTTGCAAGGGGGTTTCTCTCGATTACACCGACCCTGAAACGAGAAATTTACAATTAAAAACTTTTTTGGGAAAAAAAAAATCGGTGTGAATGTCTGCTCGACGAGGCCCTCGTATTCAATTTGACGTTCAAATAATTAATCAGGGAATCCCGTTAATCCCAACGTATAACTGTGTTTATTTTGTTATTGGGAACTTTTTGAGCCATTTGCCGGTGGACAAATAAAATCCCCATTTTCCCACACCCCCATATAACGCACTATATAATATGTAAATATGCCGTTTCCAAGATAATAAATTCATTATGGACCACCGGTAGTCGATTAATTCGGAACGAGTTTAAGCCCCCGGCGATATTTAATTGCGATATTAAAACCTAATAATTAAATATTGCCATTGCGGCTAATAAATGGGAATACAAATTCGATAATTATTATTCGTGACTGATATATTCGGAGTGACATTTTCCCTGCCTCGGTCCAGGCTTTCCAATATTTACAGAAACTTATCCAATATGTATCGTATTTCCATCCCGTTGCCGCCCACTTATCCAATACAGTTTTCCTGCAGCGCCGATATCGGCGTACCCTAAAAGTTCCATTATATTACTCTTCGGAATGTGTCCGACTCCATTACCAGATTAAAAAAGCCGGCATCGCAGGAATTCCCCTTTCCTTTGTCGAAATCGGCTATTCGGTTAACTGTCCGTCGGGAATTTAAGCCCTACTCCAAATGGGATTTGACAGCGAAACCTGGAACCGTCCCAGTCTTCTCTGTTTGTTCTAAACGTTAGGGCGACGAACGATGAGACTTTTTAAAGATTTACTTAATTTCTTTACGATCGTTGAGCAGTCTAGTCGAGTTCTAACCTTCTTATGAATGCCTTTTTCAAGCTGTAGGACAGAGTGGCCGGTGTCTGCCTTTTTGCCTCTGCAGGACATTTAATGAGTTTAGTAAACTAATTACACAGTGTGGGCGTAAAGTATGGAATATATTAAATATCTTAATTTGTAAATGCGCTAATTTTGACCTAAAAAGAATTGTCACGGTGTCGTTAATGTCGTAGATATGACGTCATACCTTGTTTTTTATTTTTTTTTTGTAACCCCATTTTTTTTAGATATCGCCATTTGAAAAATCTAGCAATTCTGCGTAGAGGACGATTCAATTTTGAAATAGGGTACATAACATTGTTTTTTTAGGAGAAAAAACCTCTATTATCCACTTCAATAAAGAAATTCTACTGAGACGTATAGACGTATCGGTATTTTGCTCGTTTTCGTTTTGATTTTTTTCTAACAAAGAGTAAACAAGTTAATTTTGTATTACAATCGTGATAAATCTCAAGCTTGACAGTCGAGACTTTCATTGTAGTATTTTGATCGTATTACAAACTAAAATGATGCATTTAAATATCATCTAAAGAATCGAAATCCTAATCATCATCGGTTATGAAGATAGGACCCGGGTCCAAGAAGAAATTTGTGAATTGTTTAACAATAAGTACCCTGATCGGCCTATTACGAGATCAAGCATAAGGTGGAACTTGGGTTATGTAAGGGATCAGTTTAAACCAAGTCGTCTGGCAGTCTCAGAAGAAAAAATATTGGATGTTTTATTAACGGTAAAAGAAAATCTATTTTTATCAAGCCGTCAGATCGTATTGCATCGAGGAATAAGTCACTCTTCGATTTTAAAATGTCTAAAGCAGAATAAATTACATTCATACAAAGTTCATTTGGTGCAAAAACTTAATGAGGATGATGTTGACCGAAGAATTGCCATAACGAGCGCTGCCATAACGAACTGTAATTTTCAAATCGCAATAATTTTCTTGAACGAAGCAACTTTTTGTTTAAATGGTTCTGCCAATAGGCAGAACTGCAGATATTGGGCACCTGAAAATCCACAGTGGATGGTGGAAGCGCACACACAACACCCACAGAAGGTTAACGTATGAACAGGGAGGGATTGTCGATATTTCAGTCATAGGGCCGTTTTTTTGTTGAAAGTGTACTAAATGGTACGAATTACTTAGAACTATTGCAGCAGATCATAATACCGGCAATAGCTGGGCTCTATTCAAATACCGAGTATCCCCTCATGCCAGATAATGTTCTATGGTTTCAACACGACGGTGCACCGTCACATTATTTATTCACAACCTGTTCGAAATTATTTAAATACCATTTTCCCAAACAAATGGATTGGTAGGAGAGAACCAATTGAATCGCCTGCCAAATCCCCCGACTTAACTCCGCTCGATTTCTTTTTGAGGGGCTACCTAAAATCTAAAGTTTACGTCAAATAATCAAATAATATGGAAAGTTTGAAGATTAGAGAAACGGAAGAAATCAAACTAATCACTCTACAAGTATTAACCAACGTTACAAAAGAATGTGAAAATCGTCTTGCTCATTGTCAGCAAATAAATGGTTGCCAGTTCGAACACTTACTTTTTTCTGTTTTTCTTTGTATTTTTTACGTCTTGGCTGAATCTATTTGTTGAAGTGGATAATAGAAAATATTTTTGTTTCTAAAAAAAAATTGTTATGCAACTTATTTGAAATTTAATCGTTTTGTATGCAGAATTGCTAGACCTTTCAAATGGCGATATCAAACATTGGGATTGAAATTAAAACAAAAAAACAGCACATGACGTCATATCTATGACATTAATGACACCACGAGAAAACTTTTTATGTCAAAATTTGCGCATTTATAAACTAAAGTTGACATGCCTGAGCAATATTTTTTCATATGTATAGATTTAATTTAATATGTTCCATACTTTACGTCGACACTGTATAATATATTAATAAGGAAATGGCGGTTTCCGGAACACCAATCGTATTTCTGGTATCCAAATGATACTTTCTGAGCTAAATCCGAAAATAATGTAGTCACCTATTGGACTTTTGTCATGAATAATTATAATAGATAACGGAAATTCATGTTTAGTTTGTCTTCTTTTACGCTTTTTAGGTATGGACAAGTTTCTCTGAGGGTGTCGGACTTAAGCGTGGATCCTCTCTCGCTGGGCTTTTTCTGGCCTGAGTCGTGCTTACTGGTGAGTTTTTACTCTGATTCTAAACAAGATCTATTACAATTTTGGAGCTCTTTTCTATATCTTTATTTAAGTTTGTGCATAGCCCAAGTAGTTGATCCTCCGGGAAGCTGTGCAGAACTCGGCAGTTGAATACACTCCCGTTTGGATTCTTTTTATAGAGGTTTATATCTCGCCCACCGTCCATTGTACGGGGTGATTTTTTCGTGGAATTAAGCCTCGATTACCTTAACCAAGAGTAGGATCTTGTATACTAATTTTGTCACACAATTTCGGTTTGCTGAACAAAATCACATTTATCCATTATTGCCTTTCGTAACACGACAGGGCCACGGTGACGATTTATCTTCTCGACTGAATGGAAACAGAAAATTCAGACACCTGAAAGAATGCATTAAGGCCTAACCCGCGGCGTTGTGATGTGTGTTTTCCATCCACTTTGGCCCGTCACGTCGAGCGCTTTCTCCACCCTTCCAATAAGGGTAAAATCGCCCATCTTAATGTGCTTTCAACCACGAACAAAACTTTCAAAAGCCTCCCGCCTGTCCAGTCTCGTTTCTTATAAAAACATGACGCTCCTAGACCGAGAACAAGTGACAATTTTTCGGCGTTAGTCGCCGGGCAAATGGCAATTTTCCCCACCCAAGTTCGTCGACTAAGTATCGGATTTATATGTACGGCCTGACAAACGACGAGGGCTAAGTTAACTTAAGAACTTTCCCTGCAGAACACACATTTACTGCTCAAAGTGTGATGATATTAGGAAAGTTCGGAGGAAAACTTTAAATATAACGTTGTTCCGTGGAAAAATAATGCCGGGACCTTTTTGCCGATTTATATTCCGTCTTTGGTTCCGGGAGTTTTATTGAAACTAATGTTCCAACTTTGCCAATGAATTTTCGATTGAGAGAGTAGTTTTTATTACTTAAAAACGTAAAAGCAACGACTCGGTGTATAAACCTACAATGAAGTTAATTAATCAAAATCATAGAGAAATTTGCGCTAAAATAACACTTTTCCGGTACGAAAAGGCAAATTTATGGAGCAAATAATGCAGGATAAAGTATACGAGACTCCACAGCACGTTCATCATCGATTACGTTGTACAGCTTGATTTATACGTTTTTCAAAGCTGACAATTGCGGGAGTGAATCTGTGTCCACGGTTTTTTGACAATCGAATGATTGGTGTACGCTCACTTAAACCTACGGGATTTCCTAAAAGGTACACACATGAGGACCCTTTTCACCATTATCGACGAACTTCAAAGCCCACCCGGGACGAAAAACTCGCTGACCGAAATAGCAATGATTTATTTATCTTCATTTCGATCTCTCGATAAACTCTAAAGACAGGTTTTAAAACAAAAATTTCCCAATCTCGCGAAATCCTCTCGAGAGGAAAAACCCAGTCCAATCAGTTAGATTGCACTGGCCCTTTGCGGAAATTGACAAAGTCGACTAGAAATTTTAATGTTCCGTGTCCTTCTAAACGAATCCAGGTTTAAAAGTTTATTCGATTTATACAGCGATTAGGGGTGAGAAAATTCAAATTTCTACTCACTTTTATTCCCAATTACTACCCCTAACTTCGCACAATCCTCAAATTTGAATCAAGACCAATTGCCAAGCGCCCAACTCTTCTTTGATCAAACTTCGGCTTCAGCTTTTGCCATTCGGGCCTACTCGAGCCATTTAAAATTTAATTAAACCTGGATTAGACTTTATAATTGAAGGTTTGTTCATTTTCTGGATTATTGTCTCTCTTTTCAAGCCACCGAGAGAAAAATCGTATCGGACGAGGCTTATTACTGTCAACACCGCTAAAACATCGGTATGCATTTCGGCGTAACAACGAATGGCACTGGAATTACTGCCACTTAATAAATTAATTAGTCATTAAATTGATTTGACCGGGTAATTTGGGTAGTAATTATTGGGAGGGAATACGTGATATGAAAGTGGAAATACCCGTGTGGAAGTTCAGAATGGGGCAGATTAATTAGGATGTTTTGCTGTTAGTAATATGGTCGAATACTATATTATACTGTTCTTCTTTGGGAAATTCCCCATAGTAAAAGGAAAAACACACAAAATCGTCGAATACTCCACAGAATTGCAACAAGAAAGGGAAGGAACAACCAATTGTCGTACGTTCTGCGCTTACTTTTAGTGGCAATTAGGTAATTTGTACCGAAGGGAACTTCCGGAGACAAAACTTACACAAGTAACTGAAAAGTTTTCTTGAGGATTAACTTTTCTTCGTAAAGACAATTCGTCCAGTCCTCGCAGCTTAGCTTCGGAGCCGAGGACGATCCGGGAAAGACCGACAACTTGCCCTTAATTAACTTCCAGCCAGGACGAAGTCGAGAAAAGGCAGATTAGTCAGGCGAAGTTCGAAGGGGAGTTCTCTCCTCTTCCGTCTTGTCGCTTTCTATATTCTACCATTCGGGTTTAATTAGTTTTATCAGAAAGTGTCACTTTTAGTTTAGGTCAATCACGACTTCTTTTATTTTAAGAAACATTTTTTGATATCAACAAAACAAACAGGCAACAAACTCAACAAACACTGAAATAGCTCCAGTTGAAAATTAACGTAATACATTGCGGATGTTCTCTTTCGTTATCTCCGAATCAATCAGAATTGTACAAGTGAGTTAAATTGAATAAAAGTTACTCCCTGTGGAGATTATTAAAGACCCCCCTTCGAAGTTGCCACATTTTCAATATAGTTTCCGAGAGTTTACCCCCTTTTTCAGATTTTCTCCAGTACGCCTCTGGTTTTTGGTATGTACTTAATTCGCAATTTCAAAATTTCTAAGAAAATCTTCAGTGGAATTCGATGTAGAAATCAGTGGCGCGACTCTCATTTTAAAGCCTCCAGGAATTTTTCAAAAATATTACAAAATTTTGAATTTTTAATTGATCCAATGCCCTAGCTGTATTTCCTCCGCACACGGTAATTAATAATCCAAATATCCAAGCTTTTAACTCTCACTGCTTCAGAGATAACGGATAAAACTAAAAAATACCCTGTTTAGGTAGGTTTAAGGTTGCTGTTACAATTTAAATGTAAATAAATTAAAGGTATAGAAACCCATACTGTGGGTTTTGCTTTACGTCTGATACACCCAGCAAAGATTATGGTTGCATAGGAACAACTCCTTCTGGCGTTGCTTCAGCGAAACGGGCGCGGTCCTCAACAATTGGTTTGCGTCTAAAAAAAGGAGAACTTCCGGGAGTAGGTAAATTGCGAGAATAAATAAAACTGAGCTCGGGATAATTTATTAAATTTGCGCCAGTATGCGGTGGTCGAAATTAACTAGTAATTTTTACTCGGGGCCGTTGCAATTTTGCGGACGGATAAAATTAGTTAAGGTTTAATTGGTCTCGGCGGTGCCATACGTAATCGGGTCCAAGTACGACAGGGCCCTGGCAAATGAAGGGCGAAAAAGGGCACGATCACTCCCACCGGGACATATTAAATATCGTGACGCTCGGAAATTTTATCATAGGCTTTAAATTTGCGGTGGTCTGGCATGGAGGGGGGCCGTCGACGTAGTCCCCGAGGGAGTTCAAAAAAGGACAAAGTGGGGATAAAATAAGACGCACAAACACACACATATGTCCCTTTTGAAGTCGACAAAATCGAGTTACCGGAACCGGATAGAAAACGGGAAAGTCCCAAAAGGAGACGTCTTGTTTCCATTCCGGGCTTTTGTCTCTAGCTCGGATAAGTAACTGGTTTAGAGGACCTTTTTGCTTTTGTCGTGTCAAAGCGACTTTTCGAAAGACGTGCGTGACATTTAATAGGCTGCAGCTCGGCGGCTCGCGGCATTAAGAACAAAACAAAAGCCCTCGAAGCCGGGAAATTACCCCCGACAATGCCTCGATCTCTTCCATGCCCAGGCAACACTATCCGGATCCATTATGTGGAGCAACAACGGCGCTAATTAAGTGTCGGGGATGAGTGATATTCGGGCCCGCGATGACACTTCTTTACCCAGGAACGGGGAGGGTTGCAAAAATTAAAACCCCTTCGCGCGGCCTCAAAGCGCGTCACCCTCGGGATGTTTTCGGAAGACGATTATCAAGTGTTTTATTGTAGAGAGCACCGTAAAGCTGCGAGTGTCGATTAAAACCCGCTCGTATAGCTCCCGTTAAGAGGAAACGGTCTAAAAACTGAAGGTCTTTAAGTTAACGATCTCGCTTTAGAAACTTTCTCCCGCTCAATTTTCTGTCCTTACTTATACAGCCGTTTTTATGGCCTTCGGACTTTGAAGTGGATTCTTGTTGATCCAAACACGCATAAGTATGAAACCAAAGATTATTTTTCTTTCTCATTTAATAATTGTGTCCATGTTTGGTCATTCGATAATAACAGGAGTTCAGGACTTTCCCAATTCAAAATTGTGTGACCAACACTCAAATTGATTTGAAAAGGATCGTAAGATTGAGGTTTTGAAGATTCCGGATGGATTTTTGAGGTTTTATAGTGTTATAAAACTCTCCGTGTTCGATTCAGAGACGAAGTCTGCATTACTTAGAGATATTGCAAGATTTTCATATGAGATGTAAATACCACGTTGTCTTTTGTTTACTGAGTACCATCACCTGTTACCTCAAATGAAACCTCGAACGTCCGGTATCTTAAGGGACACACGCACGTGGCACCTCGTTCTCAGGTATACAGCAAAGTCATTGAGTATTCATCGCTCGACTTAAAAACAGTAATATCTCTTCTCCATTTTCACTAACGAGAGTACACGAGTAATATTAATACAGCAATCACTCTCAAAGAAAATCTCGGAGTTAGTATTCCCTCCATAAAGGGCGTGTAACGCTGTAACGCTGTAACTCGCTTTAAACCTTTTATATTAATAAAGGGCAAAAAACTGGAATGTGATTTATACATAATCGACATTCGCCGGAAAGTCCTTTTAAAGGTAAATTCAATTTACTACCGGCGAGGTGTACACTTTGTTTTAATAAACGACGAGGCCCTATACAGTATATCACTTTAACTAGTCACGGCGGCCTAAGTGAGACAAACGCGCTCTCGTGTCGAAAGGGACGTAGTCGCTGTGGTTGGAAAAATAAGAGCAAAAGGAGCCAAATTCGTTGCCAAGTGAAGCCAACCAAGTAGAATAGAAAAATGGGCGTTTTAGAACATATTTTGCGCAACCATTTAAGCCGGCGGAAATTAAGCCGCATAAATAAAAGATGGCAAACTGCACGTAATTAAGTCGATGGTGTACGCTTGCATATTTTAGAGGCAATTTATCAACGTTTTATGAGGTTTTGTTGAAAAAAAAAATGCCCGAAGGCAAATGGTTTAAATGTGTTTTTGAGTGAATTTTTCACTGTGAATGTTGGCGCAGAATTTTCCTGCAATTATCAGGTTTCAAAATTTGGAAGATTGCTGCTATAACGCAAATACGGTTTTCCCCATCAAAACGAGTGGGATATAATGAAAGCCCTGTTTAAGCAATGAAAAGCCCTCAAATTGTCCCCACGTCCATTCAAATCCCCTCAAGCCGGCAGATTAAATCGTCCGGCTAAGCGACAAGAGAAAACGGCCCAATTAAAGTAGGAAAAACAAACGTTACCAACCTTGGAAATTGCATCATCTCCGGCTTTCCGTATGCAACTTCGCAACTCTAATGACTGATAAACGATGCCGGGAAGACGCCATTTGCAGGTCATCAAAAAACCATATCCCCTAAACCGTCTGACGTAATTATTATCAGCACTGCAAACGTTTTAGTACGCAAATCCAGGACCCGGGGGAATTTCAAATTCAGTCCAAACAATGCGAAGCGGAATGGGGCAGCAATTTCACGCCAGGAATGTTGATGACCATTGCGTCCACCTGTCAGACAATAGGGCCGCAGAAACGACCATCTTGACCGTCTGTTCCGCCACGCACCCAGGACGTGGAACGGCTTCATTTCAGGGGCAATTCCGTCCGGTTTTATTAAGTTTTCGGGATGGAACCGGGGCCTTTTTCCGCACCGCGAATCCTGTCCTTTAATTCCGGACCGACGTCTATTAATCTGAGACGTTTTTTGGGGGCGACTCGCTCATGGGGAGCGAATGCCTCTGTAGAGAGACTTTTAGAAAGTTTTCAGAGTATGGGTTGATTTACAGGTCGTGAACTGCAGCGAGACCGTGTAACTCTTAAAATTAGAGATCGCACTTCATTCAAACATTTTTCCGAAGCCAGCGTGTAAATCCAATAATGGCACTGATAGTGGCCGAAAACATGTAGATGCAAAGCAATATCGGTGTATTGAATAGCAACAAATCCGACACCCAACAGTCCTAAAAACAACTTTTTTAACCAGACTCGCATTTATGTGGACTTGTTTTCATAACGACGCACGTAAAATCCCTCGCGAATTTTATTTGCATTCGTCACTGAACGAGCTGGCGCTAGAGGCAAAAACGTCCAGAAGAAAAACGAACAAAGTCCACTCGACGAGTGTTTTAATGGAGTCCGGCGTAAATGAAAAAGGTCCTCCGCCTAATATACCGGCGGCGGGTGTCAAGATGATAAATTCGACTCGCAACAGGTCGCAACGGGACAAAAACCTCCATTGTCGTCTCCATGGCAATCATAACTCCAGCTTTTGCTGGCTCATGCGAACGTATTAAGCGAAGAAGTGGGGCAATTAAAAACTTTCGTCGGGGGCGGTAAAAACGACCTTTTTTAAAAGAGTCCCGAGGGCGCGAAGCCAACCGCACGAACGCCTTTTTGCGATGCTAAATGTCGTCATACTCCCTAGTGTGGAACGGACTTAATGATAGTTACATGAAGCGCCCCGCTACTCTCTAGTTGCTATCGGTGCCGTAAATGAGCTTTTACGGACCTCGCCTTTGGTCCATTACCCGAAACAGAAACACGAGATCGATCAATAAATTAGAGCGTGATGGCATCAAAAAATCAGAAAATAAACATTCCCTGGCAAAATGATGGATCGCGCTTCGGCAGCGTCTATTTAATGCAAATTATTTTGGCCCCGTCGTCAATCAGTGGTGCATTTAATCGACCCGATGTTAATGCATAAAACGGGTCTAATGTCTCGCTCGCGAAGTGCTTCTGAATGGATTTTTAGTGGAGCAGCATCGTTATTAATTGACTTCCCAGTTCGAGTTTCACGGATAAAGGCAGATAAAGACGGGAGGGAGAGAGTCTTGTTTTTAATTTAGTGGAGAACACTTAAGATGCTCATTTTTCTTCATCAATTTTTCCTTCGATTTCTGTGATGATGATATTGAAAACGACTGAGAGGAAACCGAGGATTAGAAAGCACATAAAAATCACTTTGGAATAATAATAATTGGCAATTGTGGATTTTAAGGCTTTATATAAAGGTCTCCTATTTCAGGACGACGTTTAGATTGTTCATTAAATTTTATCTTCGCGTTAACCTTGAGGTCTCGCCAATAAGAACGCCGACCTCTCGGCGAAAATCTTCGCCCTGAAATTATGATCAAACCTATTGGTTTACAAAATGCATAGTCGTGCGGAGAAAATCGAGCTCCCAGACTATTACGAAACGGTTTCTATGTTTGGAATATCGCCTTACCGACCAAAAAGTCAAAAAAGTATAACATAACAATTTTTACTATTTGATCATTTCATTGTTCCCAATAACGGCCGATGAAAAACGGTCTGATACACTAAAAATCAGTTTTTTTGGATATTATAGTGTTGCCCGTGCAATAGACCATGCCTCATCTATTTTTTGCCCAGATTCTTCTGATAAGTTTCTTGTTGGAAATCTTCTTGTGGCCATGCAACTTTTTCCTACATTTTGGGAAATTACGTATGAGTACCACTCACCTCACCATACCTCAGATTTAGGAAAATCTCAAACTAACAATCTGACCTTCTTAACAATGGGTTAAATTCTAAGAGAATATCCCATTGTCCGAAACTTTTCGGAGCAGGTTAGTTCTGATCGTAGGCTTACTACAGCTGTAGCTGCTTATCAACTGATCCACTAACCCATAAAATTCAACACGCAAATGTGGCCATTAGAGCGTTTATTTTTTGTCTTTGTCCGTCACCTGAAGGTGGCTCAATTAATCAAGTGGGAAAACGCAAACACCGAACACGAAAGCTAATCCCAGGTGATCGGGCGAAACAATGCCCATCCATCCCGTAAGCAAAATCGAGCAAAAACCCTCCCTCGCATTTGGACCGTGTTCCAGTTGAAACAAAGTCAAAACAACAATTTTCGGGTGCCAGACGAGAGACTGTGGGACACTAAATTGATTGATCAGTTCTAAGTAAAAAAAATCCAGATATTAGGGATATATGCTGTGCTTAATTCCCCGTACAATACAAAATTGGAAAAGCGAAGGACCTTTTGACCGTCTATTTTTTTATTCAGGCCGTTGGACGATTGGTATAACACTTTGGGGGGCAATCCCTTTAATATTTGAAGGCCTATCATCAATATATTCGGACCTTCCGGCGATAAAAACAAAGAGAATGCGCCCTCCTTGGGGGCCCCCGTGCCTGTTTAATCTTAGGTCAATTAAATCTAAGAAAGTATGTAATATATTTCGGAAGGGTTATTAAAGCAAAATTCTTGCACGGATGAAAATTTTGCAGGGACACGTTTCGGGAGTGAAATACGTCGAAGCTTATTGTTATTCACGACCCAGTCGGGACATAAAACTTTGACGTTTCGGGCCCTCCTAGACGCATAAGGAGGCAATGAATTAATAAACTATGTAGATTCGCGAAATTCACAATTTTTTTCTTTACGTGAAGCGGGCGCTATTTACAAGATTACCGGGGATGTTCGTTATCGTTCGCTTCACCCCCGTCCCCGGGAAAATTTAATTGGATATCGAGATAATGCCGCTCTGCTGGAAATTGCTTTAAATCCGCTTAATCGGAAAAACTTGTTCCGTGTATCGGCCCCGATAACGCCAAGGATTAGCGGTATTGTTTTCACGCATCCTACAAGACCGTGAGGTAACGGCAGCGTTATCGAACGGGGCCTATTTGTAGAGAGCGCCGCAACTATTTGTCTGACTCAGCTTGCGAACTACGGCACGACGAATCCCTCGAGACAGATACCGCCGCGATATATGGTTATTGGATATCTATCGATTCCGTGTAGGCTAATGCCTCGTTTACACTACATGCAAACCACGTTTGAGGTGGAAACGCGAAAAGGACGATCAAAAGAAAGTCAGTCAGCTTCCCAATCAGTCCCCGAACAGGTAAAGGGCTCCTGAGGGACTTGAGTCCGACACGTACCTAACACACGATTTCCCGAAGGATCGGCCAGAATTCGATTGCACTTCACTCCTACAGTGAATTAGGGACTTTTGTTCCGAGTGATGGCGGAATAATGAGCAGTTCGTTATTATCACGAAACACTGACTGTCTCGATTTAATTTCCATCATCGTCCGACGCAGTACGCCAAAGGGAATAATTCGCTCTACAGGCCATTGTTGGCTTCATAATAACAACGAAACATTTTAATTAGCGCGTACAATCAATTTAATTAACTGCCACAGCACAACTGTAAACATTTCTAAATTATTTAAGTCGTCGTCTCTGAATGGATTTGACGGAGCTATCATTGATGTCACTAGTCTTTTGTCGACTTAATTAGACGCGAGAGCGATTTTTCTTTCCCTTTTATCTTTGACTTTGTAGTGCTCAGAATTGACTCATGTTTCCGGAATAATGAGACTCTGAAGATTATTTGTATTTTTCGCGAAATGTGTTCGGTTCAATTTTTTCTAGTAAATTAGTGATACTTTACGTTGACTACATTATGGACTAATCGTGGTGTCAAGTCTCCAGAGTAGTGGCAGTTTCCTACCTAGTAGCCATTTATTGATTTATTGTTTTTCCTAGTCCTTTTAACGATTGGATGAGTTCAAATTAGTTGAGGCTAGTGCAAGTGGAGAGCTTCAGAGGAGGCAGCTGTAGTCTCTTTTGCTTTGAGTGGGCGTAATAGATTAATTTTGTCGTTGAATTTTTCTTCATAAATTTACGTCATTTGATCGTCCTTTTGCCTCCTTTTATTACATTTAAATGTTCAAATTCAAACCTTTAATTAACTTTGCCATTTTTATTCAGTCAATTTCTTGTAGATCACGGTTTTGATTAATTAATTAATGTTTTTGTTTATAAATAGGGTTAATCATATTTCTACAACTTTGGCCATCATTGATCACTTCAATTTGACCGTCAACATTAGCCGTTCGAAGCTCTGTGAGATTTAATGACACCCTGTATATGTACCGGCCCAAAACTTGTTATTTAACTACTAAAAATTTCAAGCAAGTAAAAAGTGAGGGAAATGAACCGTGACAAATGGTCCTTAAAGCATTAATTTTATCGTTAATTCTATATTTCACGAAACAAAGAAAAAACAAGACAAGGAACAAGACCAAGGAAAAAATACAGGCTAATGAAGTAAATGTTTCTGAACGTATACACAAACTAAGCTACTATAAACTAGAAATAAATCCTTTTTAACGGACATAAAGCTATTTTCTTTATGTCGCATCGTGAGGAGCATTAAAGTCAAAGCTAAACTCGAGCGGAGCGATTTCAAAGTTTAATCAAAGAAGTTTCCCTTAAATGCGATTCTCGATACCAGTTTTGCCAGCTATTATTTGAACAGGGAACTTGTATTATTTCGAAACATCGTTGTTATCTGAATTATACATCAGCCGGTCTTGACACAACTGGATACTTCAGTAATGAGATTCAGATTTTGACTGCTAAATAAGGTTTTTCTTGGCATTCCAATTTCAAGCCAACCGAGCGGCAAATTATTATATTGCCGGATAGAGGTCAGGAGTTTGCCAAGGAACGTCAATAAAGCTGCATTTGAATAGTAAAGTCTGATCATCTCGAGCTAATATAAACGTAGCTCATATTTCTCCTTCAACTTCATAATTCCTTTGAATGCAAGTCATTCGGGTAAAATCTCGTGCAATTAATTCGGTTTCGCTCATCGAACATATACGCACGCGGAAGGATTATTTGTCTTGGATGGAAAAAAAGAGTGGTAAGGCAAAATCAACAGCAAGGAAGGCTTTAATTAAAAAAATCGATCAGGTTGCTTGGCTTGTGTCACAATGTCTCTTCAGTAAACCTTATTAGAGGAAGGTAAATGGATAGACCCCGGAAAACAACTTGAGTGTGGGATTTTTCCGCATAATATACCCAGGACGATCATCAATCAAAGTCTTTTTTATTATATATTGGGAAAGATAATATTGGAGCGATAATCGTATCATTCTCGGATCTAAATTAAGGTCTTAAAACTTGTATAGGCTTATTTCCGTTGCTATTGCCCAAATTGCTTCTGCTAAAGCTCGTTATTCAAAATATATTAACATCGCAAATGACTACTCATCTGTATGGCGTTCGCGTATGATTGTTTGAAGAGCAAACATATCGAAACCGGGGGAACAAATTTAGCACCATTTCTGCAAGAAGGAAATTTGAATGTAAGGGAGAGGAGATTCTTAGGAACCCCTGAACACGATTCCCGGTGCTTGTTCTATAGAAGGGCGGACGTGTCACAAACATTCGCAGAACAAACAAAACAATAAAACGAAATCAGCGAATCTATCACAATAAACCCTCGAAAATTCGTCTCTCAAGCTATTTGGGAAAGATTGACTCGACTCGGAAAAGTGTGCGCCTCGGCCGGGACTAATCGTCATTGTTCGTTTCGATGTTTCGTTGAAACTTTTAATTGAATGACTCTAAAATCACCCATTGTTTAGTCGACTCGGGAATGACCTATAATATTTCAGACTATAAGCTAACTGCAGTCCGAATACAATAGACGGGAAATTCCGTCGAATACGGTGGCAAAACATGAGCCTTGCGAGTATAGAGAAAGGGCAGAGTTTGGATACTTTATTTTAAGTTTATAAGATACAAAGTCTAAGAGAAGCAAAACGACCTGTTCTTTTTGTTGGAACAGCTTCATCTAAGTAGTGCTCAATTTCTCTTTTAAAACGTTTTAATTACTTCTTTTTTGTATATATTGATATAGAAAAACCGGTCGCGTGTCGTGTTTTTACTAAAAGTTCTCTAATTAGAAAATCGACCTACGAGACTCTGCCAAGCTGGACGAAAGCGAAACGCGCCAAAGTATATATCACCGAATCGGAAACAAAGAAAGTCTGCATTGTGACGACAACCTTTAATTTTGCCACGGCACGGCATGTATTTCCTTTTATTTAGAGCCGCATAATGGATTTGAGCATTAAAGAACTCTCGACCGGAGTCGCTTTATAAAATAGCGATATCTTTCATTGCTTCCAATTAAAAAGAACTCCGCTGGTAAAAAGGTCGATTCTCGTTCACCCTGCTGCGCTGCATGTGCTATAGAAAGTAAATTGATTCGGTCCCAATCGGATGACAGTTTTAATTAACAATAAAACTTTCAATAGACCTTCGATAAAAGGAGCGGCTGCATATGGCGCACAAAAGAACACAAAACCGACGAAATAAAAGAGATCGACCGGATTCAATCAGAATTGACAGTTTGTTATGCATAACTTGCCAAAACCGATATTACATTTATGTTTCTTTGGGCCAAATTCACCGGAAGAAATTCGGCAATAATTCCTTTGGTGTGCATCAATTTCGAATATAAATTGGAAAATTTTCCTTTCAAGCGACGTTTCAAACCTTAATCTCCCTATGCAAAAATCCTACTTCGTTAGATCGGTATCGGCAATATTATCAGTCTAATCCCTTCATTAAGCCTATTACATACAAACCTCAATTTATGCCTCTAATCAACTGCTGTCACCCTCTCACCCCCAAAGCGAAGTCACGTGCGTCGGGACGCCCAATCGATACCCGTTTCCGTGGTGACGACGCCACATTGCCACGAGGTCGACAACGGCCGGTACTGTGGCGCCAATTCGAATATCAAAATTTATTGCCTTAATATATACACAAGTGAATTAAATATTAATTTTATGTACACTTGTGCGAATTCCTGTACTTTTCGGTTGAGGTTTAGTAGAGGAGCGTGCAACCGAAAACGAGAGAGGAAAAATGACGCAATTACTCTAAAGGTTCATCCGCATTAAACCGAACCGTTTCTCGGTACTCCCGAAGTAATTTACCTGAAACCCAATCGTCCAAACAGCCCAAAGTGCGCCATAAAAGAAATCCGAGGCTTCGGGCGAAGGTGAAAGCTCCGAGATCGTCAGATCGATGCTTTTAATTAAATTTGGAAACCCTCAACGAGAAAAAAATCTTGTAAACCGCTTTGGATTCGTCAGTGGCTTCGGCGGGAATGTCTCTTTTAATAGGGTGAAACCAAATAATACCACGAAAATGGTTAAAGCAAACCAGCAAATACTTTTAGCCGATTGTTGCCATAATAACCCGATGGGAAGATTTTACGGTGCTTATATAATTTTGTGATGTTCCTAAATATGATATAACATTATACAGTGAGGATCAAAAGTCCAACCCCTTTCTTAGCTTTTGCTTTATGGAATCACGTAAATATTACAGCATCAAGATATCTTATCTAATTGCGGCCAAGTCAATCGGAACTATTACGTGGCTGTGTATAGCTTTAACGAACTATTTCCGGAAGACTACTCTGTACGTATTTTCAGAAACTAATTTCAAAGTTTCGAGTGACAAGTTCTGTTCTAAATGCGGCAAGATTCGGAACACCAAAAGTTACAGAACATCTTAAAATTCAAGCTGCTCCTGAGATGACCGTTAATTCGCAATAATCAACAAAGCACGTTCGTGAAACCGTGGACGTCTCGGGAGCGTTTGGGAAAAGAATGAAAAAAAAAGTCGTTTTCATCTTTATAAATTGAAAATGGTGCACGAGTTAATCGAAGAGAAACCAGATAGACGAATATGGATTTGAGGAATTATGTATGATAGAATAATTGCAAATTCTCATTATTTATTTACAAGAACATCTGAAATTCTCCGAAAACATAGAAAATGAGCTTCCTGTAATCCAGGACAATTCACCATACAACAAACTAAAGGCGGAATAAAACAGTAATTTGAATGGAACAGCAAAGTCGCAGGATTTGCGAATCGGTTTGTAAACGCGTATATCTCCCCCACCAAATTAAGTTGCGTATTCACTGAGCGAATGAACGCCGAACGAACATCGAACTCCAAACAACGAATTTTAATTAATTAAATTAATACGATTTAAGCAAAGGATAATCGAACGAGAATTTCTGAGGGCGAACTCGATGTACAGGATGGCCAATTTTTTATGGTGTTCGGAGGTATCGTGGAAACTACTGCAGATAGCGCAAAACGGTTTACGCATTAGTTTGCTAGTTTTTTGTGAAACAAATGATGTTGCTGACAAAACATTCACAGTTAGCTTCGTTTTTGAACTACAGCGTGATTTTGAAAAAATGCTATTTTGGGATCCCCTCGTATTTCCTTTATCTTCTGGTTTATCAGAACCAGAAGATAAAAAATAAAAGAATTTAGAAATTAATAAATATCAATTTCTCCAACCAAATATAGAAACAATCCTATAGTATTATGCTGTATAGTATATTTTCTAAGAGAATTACAAGTAGAATTTTATTATGAAAAAATATACAGGGTGTTCCATAAGAAAAAACCCAACTTTAATCAATAACAAAAAAATTATAACATATAGAGAAAAACTGGGTATATCTCTGAATTCTACGGAAAATTCTACCTAGGAAGCCATTTTCTCCGTTTCGATAAGCCAGAAGATAAAGAAAATACAAGGGGGGTCCCAAAATTGTATTTTCAAAATTACTCTTAGTGCAAAAACGAAGCTAACTATGAAAGTTTTGTCAGCAACATCGTTTGTTTCCCAAAAAAGTAACAAACTATTGCGTAAACCGTTTTGTGCTATCTGCAATAGTGTCCACGATACCTTCGAAAACCATCAAAAATTACCCAGTACACTTGTGCTTAAAACTCAGCAGTTTTGTACAAAGTGTAATTGCCCTAAATTTGTTTCGTGTACTTTTTAAAAAATTAACAATAAATTGCGACCATACAACGAACTTCGTTGTTCGGCATTCTTTTGGCATTCGTTCGCTTGACGTTCGCTCATTCAGTGAAAACGCACATTTAATGTTTTATTCGGCATTCGGTTTGTTGGCACTCCAAATGTTCAGGTCTATACGACATGTAAGTATCTACCAATAACCACATGTGACGCTCTGGAAACCAAGTATGCGGCGGTAATTATATGGTAAATTTTTAATGAGTGGAGAAAATAATCCACGGTTCAGTAAGTGTATGAATAATATGAAAAAATCAAGTGTATTTTTATTAGAAGTTATTCAAACAGGGCAAAAACCATGAACTTGATTGTACTAAACATGGATTAATAACATCAACCTAAGAACAGGGGGAGAGTATACTGTGAAAAAAAGAAATTGACAATGAACTCTTAAAAATAACCAAATTTTTGAGTAAAAGGAATACCGAGGCAATAGCGAATCGAAATGAAAGGGATGCTGTTATTAGTACTACAACTACAGATAGACTATTAAATTAAAGCTCAAAAATGTTCTCCATTTTTGAATAGGGGTAGCGTAACAAAATTAAACCTTTCTCAGTTTAAGTTAACACGAACAATTTGAAAGACAAAACGTTGCTACTAAAACCAGGCAGACCACCGAATTAACTCTGATTATAATCCACCCCGCGACCTCATAAGTCCTAATTATCAGTATAACGCGAAAAACCTTGGACGCGAGCACAATGGCGGGGTGTTTTATGAGTAATTAAGCCCTATGCTAATTTGTTTAGTGTTTCGGGGCGGCGTTTAAAAGTAATTTGTTTTAAAAACGTTCCTCGTAAGATAACGAGGCCCCGGGCCACAGTCCCGAAGCTTTATGGCCGTGATAAGTCATCCAGAAATTGCTTCTGGAATATGTTAGCAGTAAATCTTAAAACAGGTGGCCGACGGGCGAAACTAATAATGATTTTCATGGTCTGCAAGACCCAGAGAGGTTCCTGGAGAGCGATTGTCTACCAGGCACGTCCAGAAGTGGCTCGCAATTAATTTTTGCTTCGGATAATTAAAGGAAAGTTGGGCCCGGAAAAAGAGAAACCGACCCCGGCCGCACAAATTTAATTTGCTGTTCTTGTGGGGCCCTTCTTTTGTCTTCATTTATTACACAAACAACGAAACTTCTTCAGATTCGTTAAGGGACAAACTTCTGATTGTGAAAGGCCGAAGTACGCAGTCGATAGAAAAATACTTCATAAAATCCCACCACAAAGTTTCAAAGTTGTCAATCAGAAGTAATTTTCAACGTTAGCGATAGAGCTAAGGTAGTTAGAGCAACAACATCCTATAAGGAGCGCGATAAGCCGCTTAGCTTTACGCTGATTACCGTTGAGGCTCTGCGGACCGTCTAAGTCGCTAATTTTCAAAGATAACACGAACGTACGGGCTAAATCCATTCGGCAAAGCCTTGGAAAGTTATTTAGCCGCTTTACGATCGGTTTAAGAAACTCGGAGAAGGCTAGATCAGGCAATCGGGCCGTCCCTCTAGCATAAGCATCCCTCAACTATATTTATTACTCCGTCATGATTAATGATGTAAGCGGTAAACATAGAGGCAGCCAATTCCTGGGAGTTGTGCTCTTAAAAAGTCAATTATTTGCCGATGCGCCGCTCATAAATCAGGGGCTTTTGTCTGAGTTCTTTTGTGGGGGAAATTGCAGAGTAATTGTGAGTGATTACTTATAGGCCGCTGATATTTCTTTATTTCCAATGACACAAGTACCCTACACTAAGCAAACCACTTGTTGAATCCTCAAAAGGCATGACATTAGCCATCAATTACTCTAAAGGACTCGTACCGTGTCGATTACAAAATGCAGTTGTTAGTCACCGAGTGGAGAACGATTTGTCACTCTCTTCGCGATTGCTTAGGGCCAACTTTCCGAAAATACAGAACCGACAAAACAATAATTCTGATTAAGTTCGCGAAGGCGGCAGCATTGTTCGAGTGCCAATACTCGGCAAAACTGCTCAAAGTTCCGCCTTTATGCTCTATATGAAATAAACGTCCGAGCTAACAATGAGCCACGTCGTCGATTGCCCGGCTACGTTCGAAGTTTCAATCAAGTTTTCAAAACTCCATTATTGGGAGAGCGTGTTTCTTCGGAGTCTAAGTAACTTTGAACGTCGCGTTTGTTGCTTTTATTACGACTATTGCTCTCGCCGTTATTCCAAAAACTCAGTGAATGGGCACTGTGAAAAAACTACTTATAAGTACTTTTCGACAGATGTCATAAACAAGAAAAATAACTTAATAACAGCTAACTTATATTTAGGGACAGATATAAGAGAAGCTTAGAGAAGCTCTTGATGTGTGTTATGATTCGAATGTCAGAAGGCGTTTGGTAACCTGTATGCATCACTGTAATGATAGCGATGTAGCATTATGTTACTGCCTTTAATCGATTAGAACAATGCAAAAATGGCAATTTTTCACATTTTCGAACTCGTATATAAATTGATATGCAGAAACGGCTTTATAATTGAAAATTATAATCTAGTTTCAAAAACTCTCGCCCTTCATCGCTCTGCACAATAATTTTTCATTTCTTGTATTTACGGATACTTCTCCAGACCGTTTTCTCCTTAATTCAAGGTAATTTATAGATCCTTTATTGCACGTTTTGCGTCTTAATACAAAATACTTCTTTACTGAAGTAGACAGATATCGCAAACAACTCGACCGCTTTTGAAATAAAAGGATGTCCCAAGCTTCCGGTCGACCATTGGACGATTGAGAACTGGGCAACTATACGAGATGTACAGTTGGCTAAATCGGGGCGAAACTACGCAATTTAATGTTCGATCAAATGTCAGTTATAAATTTACAAAATTCCGACAGCTTCCGGAAGTATTTAAAAAAAGTGGTCAGACCACAAAATAACTATTACCAATTACCACCAATAGATCGAATACTTTTCCGAACATCTCTATGGCAGAACATGAATTTATAGGCACGATACAGCTGTAATATGATTGGATTTATTGTCGAAAATAGTAGATGAACCGACAATATGTAATACACAATACAGATTTCATTAAAACGTACTTCGAATTGCAGAAAACCTAATTAACTGTTACGTATTGTCGATAGTTGTGTGAAAAGTTCATCATTACTATTTGAATGATGGTTTTGATTGATGATAACAACAAGGGAAATTAATATTCATCCGTGTTAACTAGGCTGACAGCCATCCGATTCGCTGTTGTTTATACAGATGACATCATGAAGGGATTTATTTCCTGAACCAGAAATGGGCTCGCCTGCGTTTCGGTTTAGCGGTTTTGTTGTTGTTGGTACAACCAATATAGTTCTGCCAATATCTTTTTTCAAGTGTAAATTAGCAAAATCTGGCTGCAATAATCTCAAACATCGGTTTGTAATTACATTGATTATTATAGGGCTGCACAAAAACCGCAATCACTGTTTAGGCGAGTGGAACCGAACGGCAAAAAAGGGGGAAAGTGAACGTGCCTGGTTTATTGTTTCGAATAATGTATGACGTGGTCAAAATTGTCACGGAAGACCTGAATGGTTCGTAATCTATCCGCCTTTGGATCCTGCTATTTTGCTCTGCAGACTGCGCCAATTCCGATCACCTGCTTGGCAATCAAGAAAGTAACGAAACGCCGTCCCCCGGCTCTAAATAACAATCACATCCAAGAACATAATACGGTTAATGGGCTTTCGCGAGCATTATAATCGTTACACGAGCCGGCAGGGGCGGCACTGCTCCCCCCCTCCCCCCGGGGGTCCCTCGTTATAACAGCAGCCCAGGCGCTAGCCAATTAAGAGATCTGGAAAACATAATAAAGTGGCCCTAAATTTAATCTGGAAACATCGTCGTCTTTTGATTTTTATGGCGCAATTACTCGTCGAGGATTATGATTATGTGTATTGTCGTTGCCGAATGTAATGGAAACTGCTTATTATACTGCCAGAAGGGGGGCTTTTGTTTGTACGAGACCAAGAAAGCGAAAGGGGGGTTTTAATGCTTTTGATCATCGTTGTATTAGAGGCCTATTTGGAATAGGCTTAAGATTACAGATTTGGGTAGCAGGAAACTGTAAGGACGTTGTTCTTCCTCAACAGCTCACACGGTTCTTTTTATTTAATTTCTTACTATCATACTGTGACGGGTGTTATCTTTAAAGGAACGATCCTAGGTACATATAAGGAAGTGGATAAACGAACAAATGAGGCGTTGCGGATAAGAAGGGCGGACTCGACACAAGGTGGTTTGTTGAGTTCGCCCTTTGTATTCGCAACGCCTCAAATGTTCTAACCCGACCGAGCTAATAGGTCCGAGACCGGCCTTTGCGGGTCTCCAGTAGATCCCTCACAAATGTCATGGCCGAAATTAAGTCTTTGACAAGATTTAAGTTTGATGTGCAAATGTTTGCAACGACTTTTATCAGCCCTTCAAACAGCCAACATCAATTACCGGAACATTACTCAATCAAAAATCGAGTGCTTTCTTGGCACGAAGAAACGTCATCCCTCATATCTCCATAACTAGATTTTGTTCCTCGACTTCACATGTGCCAACTCGAGGGCTTTCAAGCGGTCTCCTTTGTACACAGTTCGCCTTTTTGCGTCCGCAGTTATTATTATTCTTGCGGCCCTCGCTCTGCCCGAATAGTTTGCACCCCGTCAATCCATCCATCAGGCCCCGGGGGATCGATACCCCGACTTCTTCGCCGTCTTGTAATACGTCTTGTATATTTATTAAAGCCCCCGTTGACAGAAGGTCTATAATGTCGCGATAAAAACGCGAAAATTTCACACTCGATAAGAAACATTTCGAAGGGAAACTTCGATAATATTTTATGAAGAGAAGCTAAAAGCCGTCTCTCAGGCAAGTCAGTCAGCGATGGTGTTGCATGAAATTAATGGCGCTTTTTGCGCCATCGTGCCAGCTTGAGTGGATAAAAGTGTCGGAATTTTCTTGGGAAAAAATAAAGGAAAAAAGACGAATACCGCGGGCGTAGTTTCGTTTGCATCCGGCAAAGGTGGGATTTCAGTTAATTAACCCGAAGTAAGCGTGTCCTTTGCCCCAACTTGCGGTAGTTTATCAAGTTGTGTCCTACGTGAGGTTTTCGTGGCCCGGCCGGATTTAGTTAAATCACGATTAGGGACGACACCTTCGCATAATGAAATCGACTTAATTACTTTACCCGCAAGCAAACTCTTTCTAGGTCACAATCACAAGTTACTTCCCAGTTTGTCTACCTTTGCTGACCCAATCCGGCATTACACCCAAAACTAGATCTTCCCCTTAGTTAGAATCTGATTGTCTCCAATGCCGACAATCCAATTAAGCGATGATTAGGCGTATTGAGAATCCGGACAATGCACGTCTCGAGTAATTAATCATCGCATTTAATGCCGCACTAGGTGCCGTTGTTGTACCCGACTTACCGAAACCAAAATAAAAAGGGAATAATTGGGCCTAATTCGATTTGCTCCTAAGGCCGCTCGTTAGGAATTCCCAGCCCGAATGCGTTTTCTGCATCGAATTCTCGGCCAATAGGGAACGTGGCTGGATTTTTAATGTACCGCAGGCCGCATTGGTCCTGCCGCAAGTTCCGGAACGTTCCTAGTTATGTCACTAGCCCGGGGCGACATCTGCCGTCTGTTACGTAATCACACAGCTAATTAGCTTAAAACAAACGAACGCCCTGTTTAGTATTATTGGATGTCTGGCCTTGGTTGTAACGAGACAGTTTACACTGCAGAAGCAAACCGCTCCTGCTGCACCGAAACACAACAGCGAGGCAATTAAAGTTCTATTACGATGATTATTGTCTTCCTTTCTTTGGTGCAATTTTAAGAATGTGCTTGGGGAAATGAGGCGGTTATGTAGCGTCGCCTAATTCTAAAAGTTTGATACTGTTTTATCGCTGTTCCATGCGACTTAGGGTGGCATTCCTCTTTTTATAAGAATTTTCTTTAATACGTGCAGCCACTTCGACATAATCAAAATTAACGTAAGAGTGCCACAGCCTCCACCAGTGGGTGTTCTACCGGGACCCACCATTAAGAGTTTTGCGGCGACCTCATCTTAAATAGTTTCGACGACATCACGCTTCCAGTTGTACTGGAAGTTAATACTTGTTTGCTTTTTTAAAGTAAAACACCCTATATGTTATTGCATTTTTGGATCTTACGTTCAATTTTAATACAGGTTTATTACTCGTAACGCGTTGACTTTCTTAGAATTAATAGTTTTCCAGATATATGCAACTGAATGTTGAAAGTGGCAAATGCAGATGTCTGCAAAATTGCAAATTGTTAACAAATGGAAAGGTATATTGTAACTCTTTTTTGTCGCAATACAGTAAAAGGTCCATATTTTAGTACGCTGTCAAGTTTTTCCTCATATTTTCTACAGGGTGTCCACAAATTAGAACCAACTTGGGCATCAAAAAGTGGTTAAAACTTGAAAATTTTAAATGGAACCCTGCTATTATTTTCATGTATTATGAAACTCTGTCGAAAAAGAACCTTTATTCACGCTTAATTACTTATAACAAAGTTGCATACTTTTTGCAACTTTATTACTGTAAGTAATTTCGTTTTATAAGTTGATGCAGAAATAGTACATCTCTAATTTTAATTTGCGAACATGAATGCGAATACTCTTTTTATAAATATAGACACTTTTCTTTAACTGTGTACGACGTATGTCACATAACAATAACATTTTGCTGGCATTTCCCTTTTCCATAGATATGTCTATCATATTTGCATTATATCTTCTTTTTCAATGCAGTTTTATAATATATCAAAATAATAGTAGAGTTAAATTTAAAATTTTAAAGTTTGAAACACTTTTTGGTATCCCAGTTAGCATTATTTTCGTAGACATCTTATAGAAAATGTTGGGCAAAGCTTGGCAGCGTAGTGAAATATGGACCTTCTGTAACATTGTGACAAAAAGAGTTACAAAATACATTTCCATTTGTTAACAATTTGTAATTCTGCAAACATCTGCATCTGTCACTTTCAACATTCACTTGCGTATATCTTGAAAACTATTACTTCTAAAATAGCCAACGTATTAACAAATTGGTATTAAAATTAAACGTACAATCCAAAAATGCAATAGTATACGTATAGGGTGATCCATTTTAAATAAGCAATCAAGTATTGACTTCCGGTACAACCGGAAGCGTGACGTCATTGAAAATATTTTAGATGAGGTCGCTCTAAGACTCCTACCGCCCACTAAACTTTCTTAACTTTGCTATTCATAGTTTTCCTAAAATGTCTAATGGCGGTTCCCGATGGGATACCCGGTATACCCCGCCATAGGATATTGTTATAACTTTGCTATTCCCTTGATTTCCCAAAGTTAAGTTTCATATTAAAGAACTTGAAGAACTCAGCATTTTGTTAAGGAGCTTTCTTCTACAACCTAAACTCGAATCGATCAAAGAGCTCCAGACAGAGAAACAATTCGACGTTTAGCAAACGCGTTTGTACCAAATGGCTCCCCCAGTAAGTAGTGAAAGGCATATTGGAAGACCTCGTTCTGGTCGTTCAGACAAAATTATTGAGGTGTTCAGGCATGTTTGTATTTGCATCGAACTACGGCTAACTGTACGAAAAATTTGAAAATGAGAAACGAAACAAATTTTTGCCTTCTTGAACATGTGAACAAGCCGGGCTGCGCCCTCCTTGGCCTGCGAAGCCGCGAGCGCTTTGCATCGCATTTTTTTCTGCAATTGGCTGGCGCCGTGAAAACGGTGCGAAGACCCAAACGCGATGTGTGCTAATAGAGAAAGTCATTTTTTTTTACATTTGTAACTACTTACAGCTGCCACGAGTGGGAGGTCCCCCGTCAAGTGTAGATCCGAACGTAATGTGTGCTTTCTAAGTTATTTATTTTAAGTTTTATTCTAAATGAAAAAGTTTGAAAACAATCCAATGTGATAAGACGCAATAAAAATTAATATGAAAGATAAAGAGGATATAAAAAGAAATAAATTAAAGTTCAAAGGTAGCACCCGGTTTCGAGCTTGGCAGTTTTTAGATTTACTTGCAGTTACAGATTGAGCCATACACACGAACGATTGTGCGCGACATAGTATTTTCATTGGCTTGTAACACTGCGACAAAGGACCTGAGACATGCCGGCAAAACATGGAAAAACCTTCGTATGATTCTCAGTTTTCGATCGTCATCCACTTTTACCTGGTTTTGGGCTGTATTTTTGTAAGATCAGTAATCAAAATGTTAAACATTTGCGAATTGAAACGAATAAATTTTCTAAGTGACGTTTCATTAAAAATGGCGTAAATGTACGAACGAATTGAATAGATCATTTTCAGAGTGCGCACGCGCACTTCGACGATTCTTGGATTAGAATTTCGAAAAAATTGCATTGTTTTAATGACAGCAGTGCCCCTCCCCCGTTCCCCTTCTATTAATTTTTCCAAGAAAACAGTATTTACCCAAAACTGTATCTCGTGCAGTTTATGAGATCGCATAATGGTGAACTTCACATTTTGACCGCTTCTATACACCCGGTTCATAAATTCTCGTCGTAAACTTCCTCAAACGAAATTTGACATGAACTCCTGTCTATGAAATAGCTTTAGCAGTTACGGAATTGTCGATAGGTGGGTTAAATTCCAACAAAGCAATATTCGAATTTCAAGTAGATTTCACGTGCAACCATCGACTGACTGACTATTCGAAAACTGAATTAAACGATGATTTAACCTCGCCGTTGGATCGATACCGGTTTGCGTGTTTCTCCACGGTAATCCCGTCATATTTTGTGCCTGGAATATCTAGTGCCAGTTGTAGAATCCGCGCTATAAATAACCCAGGTTTATAGTTTATTTGTTTTCCGGTCAAATGGAGAAAAAAATCAATGGTTATATTATAGATCTTCCTTTGTCCTTAGTTGTATATGAGACTAGAGCGGTATATAAATCTCCCCGGGAAGTTGCAGGTCATTAAACATTACTTTACCTGTTTCACCAAGCGACTTGAGTAAAACCCCATTAAAATAAACAACTTCCACTCGGAGCCGAAGAAGTTTCGGGAAAGATGGGTCCGCAAATCTAGCCATTACCATATTTATCGACTGATAGAAATGATGCGGAAAAGTTTGCGAAAAGTACCCGTCACTTTGATCCGGCCAATCTCGCTTCAACTCCCGTTAATGTAAGAGCAAAGCCCACTCCCGGAAAGTTTCCGATACAGCTCCTGCTCAATCTGGCCAATATAATATCCCACCCTCTCTCTGTTTCTCTCTCTCTCTCTCTTTTTCTCCCTCTATCTCTGTCTCTCTCTCTCTCTCTCTCTCTCTCTCTCTGTCTTTCAAACTTTTAAACGTGCCGGTACATCTAATATGTTTCGCCATATGTACACGGTTGAAACTTTCCCTCCTCGCAAAAGAGGGAGATATCCTATTTTCCTTTCATATTTCGTATGACTCGGGGATGATTGAAAAACGAGGTCCCTCGCGTGCACTCCGATGCAATAAGAAAGTTAGCCAAAGATCAACAAGGAGCAGGCGAAAAACATGGCCGAGTGTCTCGGCACAATCACGAAACCAATAAAGAACTTTTGTATTTGATAAATCAATCTCGAAATCCACTTAAAGCTCCGGCGACAGTTGCGTCCAGATTTCGTTAACTGGACCGGGATGTAAGATCGAAACGGGGGACAAGCTGGACGCTCAGAATTCGATTCCGCATAAGAGTCTGCAGAATATCGTTTGTTTTGCCAGCTCCTGCGGTTTATCTTCCGTATACATTATTCTTGACCAGTCCAGATTGATTACGACGAGGTCAGCGTAAAGATAATTAAGTTACTTGACTTGTTTTCCTGGAAATTACGTTTGCCAATTCTACTTGAAATTTTTGAACCTTTTTCGCCAGTTCTATATATAGAAGAAAACTGACTTACTTATTGGTCACTCCAAAGCAAGGCCGGAGTCCCTCACGATTCCTAGAGGATGCTTACCTGAAACAAATGAAACAGACATAAGTACATTTTCGCCCATTCAAAAGCCAGGCAAATTCGTTTTCATTTTCCATATTTACTCGTCGCGACGCTCCCATATCTCGCCCTCGACAGACGATTCTCGCAATAACTTTCCGCCTTTATTCGCCCGAAGGGCCGTTTATCAAACGTACGTGCATCCCGACACACCGGCTTTTATTTAATACGCCCCGGTATATATATCGGGGAGGGTTTTATTTTATTTACGTACTTATCTAAGTAGCGATTTTTCCGGAAGCCAGTCGAAGCCGAAACGCTTCTTATCAGGTTACATTTTATTGAAAAGCGACACCGATATATACAGTTAATAGAAAGGTTTACTAAGGAAGTCTGATCCGAAACGTGTCATCTCGGAGGCCAAAGTTTAAGTCAAAGTAGGTCAAGAAATTATATTTTATCAGGGAACACGTCAAGCGCGTTCGTGGTGATTGCGTGCCAGGGACCTCTGACGATCACGCGAGGCCATAAAGCCAACGATACACCTCAAATGGGTAGGCGGCCTGTTTTTCCGATAGACCCTCATTACCATTAAAAGTCGATCGCGTGGAGGGCTACTTTATCGCTCTAATAACGCTACGGAAAATCAGTTTAATGATACACTAGGTGTTGAGGGCGCCACCTTCCCTCCTCATTTCACTTATCGCTCACATCTTCCTTACGTAACTGGATTAGTTGCTTACACCACCAACAACCCACTGGGGAGTTTGTTCAAACTTTCACCGCGAATCTGAGCGATTAATCATTATTTGCCTTTAATAACTGGCAAGATCCTGACACGTCGCCGTCGAGGTAATTATGTCTACGGGACGACTTCAAAGGGGATCAAGTCATTTGCCCGTAAGTTCGCCTCTCCAATATGTCTTTCCATAAGAAAGCGGCTTTCCACTTTCCTGTTGATCGCTTTTTGTGCGCCACTCTCGAGTCTATTAAGTGCTCGGCGCTAATGGCCCACTTATTTAGTATTCCGTGTGATAACGGGGGCTTAAGGTTGGTTTTCACGGCAAAAATTGCACGTATAATGAAGTAAAAAGCTCGAAGAGTTATTTTCGGCGAATACTTGCCGGGATTTTAGTTCGACGGAGAGGGGCAAAACGGTTACGTGGGGGCAAAGTTGGCAAGCTGGAGAAAATGGCGAAATGGGAGGTTGAAGAAATAACCCAACAAACAATTTCTCATTCTTTATTATTACTGGAAGGACATTTACTTCACCCAATCACCATGTCCTTAAAATATTAAAACAACCATTTGTGTGCCAAACTATTAGAAAAACGTTCTATGACCTCTTATACGATTTTGTCTTAACGTAAGGCAACAACATTGTTGCAACTGTAGAAAGCATTCGACGTCCAAATCTCCAAATATGTCAAATTGAAGAACGATACCATTTTGCAAAAACACTTGGTACATGGAAGTATAATTCGCAATTCGCGCTATCTAATCCAAGATATATGTATATGGATATACCAGAGAAAATTGAAATTGTTTGAAAGCTCCCATCGCTCGTCGCTCTAAAGTATAGTTAAACTAAATTGCCCACAAAAATAGTCGGAATGGTACATTTTGCTTCATTTTTGAGAGCTCGCATTTAAGACATTGCTATGCTAATGTAGGAAACTAAAACAAGATTCTTAAACTTAACTTTTTTTGAATTACTGATTATCACAAAAAGTTTCGTGAATACCAAATATTTAAAAAATATCCTGTAAATTTTCTTATTGTGCATAGAACGAAAATCCACCACACACATCACGAGATATTGAAAACAGCCACTAAATGACAATGAAATGGAAATTCTCAAATTATCTTTGCTCCAAATACGAGGGGCTAAATATTAACGATTTTGGATCGTATTTTTCTTTACTCTATGTTGCAATGAGAAATCATTTTTATAAGATTAGTGTCCGTTAATTATTATAAAAGAAATAGACGTAAAAATCGTTTTTGTGATGAGTCAACTGACATTTCGGGAATACTCCCAATAAAAAGTGACCAAAAAAAGGTGTCGTTAGAAGCACAAATTTGAGAATTCTTGACCTACGTGGCTCCGTGTAATCAATCAATGTCACTATTTACAATTATTGTTTCTCTATTTCCTTTATTTTTCGACGATTTTGTTGAGGTCTAGCAAACATTTGCAAAATGAAGTCTTCAAGAAAAGAAAATGATCGACTGAAAAGAAGGTTCTGAAGAAAGGTCAAATTGGAAATAATCGAAAAATCATTTAAAAGCACATGAGAATGTGTTACAAACTCAAACACGGCTGCATACAAAATGATGGTTTCTAAGCATTTACTCCAGGCTGACGGATTAGTAATAAAGCTGGGAAACTTCTAGTAAATTAATAGAACATTCACTGATCTATCCCTTCCCTTTATAGTTAGAGGAGACATTACTTTGGGGACATTAACTCCCACAAATCTTGTCAATTGTTTATCACGAAATTAAGTTCAAGAAGCATGTGTAGAGAGGGACCCCAAAACAAACTCGGCTTCTCCCTTTCGCCCTTCGCATATCGGAACCAAGCGAGAGTCGTTGACAATAAATCACGGGCCTGACGTCGACAATCTGACCCTGAGCTACAATAAAATTGTAATCCGGCCGAGTTTATTGTAATCCATTTGACGTTTTATCTGGGCCCGTCCACGCCTGTGTATTTTATTCGCTTCTGATTAGATCGAAATGCCATTGTCGGGTGGCGTCGGTCGGGGTGACGTCGCTGTTCGAAAAAAAAAGACGACCCTGAGGCCGCCGTCGCCGCCTTTTTATCCTTCAACATTACGATATAGCGGAGGTTTTATTGTTTTCGAAATGTCCCCGTGGCGCCACCAGGAAATGGTAATTCCGACGTTGCCACTACCGTTGCCGCCGTCAACTAATTGAGTTCAAAACTAAACATCTGTCATCGAGAGGGCCCCGGGAAAGTTACGAGAAACAGAAATTGGATCTGGTCTCGTGTAAACAGTTTTGGTTCCAGGGTTGATTTGCATTTAGCGCCGCGGCGTCGGTCCCAATTTATCCCTGATCCTATTGAGTAAAACACGTGCCAGCTAGAACTGAGAATTTGTTTCAATACGTCTTAATTTGCGTTACGACTCCGCTGGTACTGCGGGAATTCTTAACACGTATATGGATTGATCCTCAGCAGTCTTCAAAGTTTGCAGCATCATTGCCCACGAACGAGAGACGTATAGATTTCTAATCGTCAAACATTAACACTAATCGACAATAAATTTGAGGAAATGTTTTGTGTGCTTGCCTTCCAAATATTGCACACTGCCAAGTGATCATTCAACGAATGTACCATGTTTGGGACAAGATTTAGAGTCGATAACCTGGTGATGTTTTAATCTATAGTTCGGCTGCCTTCTTCAAGCCACGGGAAATAATCGAAATATACAGGTAGAAACGTCGCCAGTGAACCAACTTTAGTTTTATAGCTTGATAAGCGCGGGAAATGTAATTACCATTACAAAATAGAGATGCATAAACCCATCAGGTGAGTCGCAGGAGTCCAACGAGCCATGAAAAGTAAGAGGCAGTGAATAAGCAAAGTACGCTAACGTCTTCAAATACTCTGATCGGTAAACGACAGTTTGTCCATTATCGGTCACAAGCATCAACACTTCAATTTCAAATATCGGTATCATCAAGAGACTTACACGAGCAATCTACAATTCACAGATGCAATTTTCTTTTATGGTGCTTGGGGGTAAAAGTTTGTATGCATTCCTGAGGGTCTAAATATTTAATTCAAAGTCGCCTAAGGTGCAATAGTCGGCTTGCGAACGAGCTTCCGTATTTTGTTTTTGCGACCGATGGTGCAACGCGATCTGCTCTATTATTCATTTTTCAACTTCCTCCTCAATTCCGTTTACTCCTTTTTCTCCCTCCTAATTTCGTTCTCGAAGTGAATTTATGGTACCGGAGAGGTTATATTGGCAGAAGCACGCGTTCAATCGGCCCTCTATCGCGGAACTAAATCCTTAGGCTCATTATTATAATACCTACTCCCCATATTTCCCCAAATGGATGTTTCGGGAATGCCGGATAGAATTTTGCGTAATCCGCTTTGTCGGTTAACCGAACGATTAATCATGTAGCAAGCAAAGCATAAAGAATATTTTGAATGGAAAAGCGCGGCTGACTGCCCCGGGAAGTCTCCCCATCGGTTATGAGGATGAGAAGCTATCAGTTTTACTATGTTACGATTGTTCGTCGGCGATTTAAAAAAACCCTTCTTTTTTTTGCACAGGATTGGATTTTTATACACACGTACGTATGATTCGAAGCCAACGACAGATTTTCTCTCTCGCCTGCGGAATTTGACAATTAAACGTCCCGAAAAAGACAATATCCCCGTTGATATTAGGTAATACGCTTGGCTTCCGGAATTCCGTAATTTGTCCCCCGTTTCTCGTGAAGGATGAACTTGCCGGAATTCAAATCGAATCGGGAAATTAATGGACTCCTTTGTCTCGTTTCTCGCTCCATATTTATCGCGTCATACGAAGTTGTGTGCCTCGCTTAATTGCTCCCGAAACGGTCTTTGCCGGCGGCTTCGCGCGCCCAATAAAAAGCCCAAACTTATGGGAATGTGTTTCTTGGCCGTGCCTTGTTAACATCTGCGGCCGACCCTTGTTATTGAACACCCAAGAGGTGACGATCGGTTGGGAAACACTTCCGAGTTTTCTCTCCGATCACTTCAAAACAAACGAAAAACTAAAGAAACGTACTACATCATTTACGAAACTCGTTAATTATCAATTTTTTTTACGTAGATAACGTAACCATATAAAACACGAAAAATCTTGCAATCTGTTCGTTCAACAAAGGCACTCGCAAATATTAAAAATTTTCAAAAAAAGGCAAAAACAAGTAGCACCGAGTGTAGGCAAAACGAAACAATGCCCATTGCCTTCGTATTTTTTAATATAGCCGCATTTACAAAGGGAATTTTTATGTTTTCGCAATGCTGCATCAAGAATTTAATCAAGAGAAAACCGGGCTCGTCTGCCAGTCTCTATGGAAAAATACTGCTTACAGGTAACATAAAGAGCTATTAGACGTTAATTCACTAACACGCGGTGCTAATCGCAATTTTCCACGCCATAAATACCGGATCGACATTCGACAACACTTCTAATGGCAGTGGGCAAGGCGATTTTAGCAAATTGGATACTATGTCACTGTCAGTGCGGTCAGGGAGGCGCTGTCATCGATTTTCGTCGGATCGAGGCTGTGAAGACACCTTTAGCGACCTCGATTCGCGCACAAAATGGGCCCACACTCAATAAACTCCCCAACAAAACAACATTCCCACTTTCATAATCCCCGACATTGCTGCGAGTCGAGTTTCGACCGTTTTTTTGTACGTACGTATGTGGAAAACGATTCTCCATGTCATGTTTTCCGGTCCATCGAGCCGGCCTATCTCTCCACTCTGGCGCAATCTGCCTCCGACGAAATTAGTTTTTGTTCCCAATTTGTGGCATTTATTCGTTTATATGGCATGATACACTGTTTTGTGCCAGCGCTAAGGGAAATTGTGTTATCCTTTATCAAGCCATATATAGAGCGAAGGCCCCTATACCCTCCACCGGTATTCGTCCCCGTCTGAAAGAAATGCGTGTCTCTTGATCCTTTCCCGTATTTCTTCGGCTCTATCGCGGGCTTGTTACGCTCTATTCGGGCGCAACCCGGATCACATACATATATATAATTTGCTTATGCAGGGTCTTATATTTGCATGTGATACGCATTCCATTGAGCTTGCCTTCTGCGTGCGGAAACTCTATAAAATTTCGTTCCCCGTTCGTTTCCGGCAGTTCTCCCGCTCTACTTTGCCGGTAAACCTTTTTTGAATTTATGGTAATGATGTTGTCTTTTAAATCATGCAGGATCTACCTAAACATGACAGATGGTCTACTTATATTCGCCGTCTGCAGGCAAGGAAATGTTCGTTTTGATTTAAGGGTATGTCTATGTTGCGACTAGATCATGTCATCAAACCGGGGTTCGCGAAAAAATACGATTTCATCATGTCGAGGCTCTTGAAAATAGAGAGAATCGGTAATCTAAAGAAAATTTCCCTGGAAATTTATTGCTAAGCGAAGTACAACGATAGACACATCTTGGAGGCGGACTCCTTTCTCTTTCACCCCATCCACAAATCATGTGTGTTTTTTATTTTTATCCCTTTTGAATAATTCTGGTCATGGATACTATCGGCGTCACACGGCACTACCGTTTTCCAATTTAATCAACCTGAATACAATCGGACGTCCTCAGCTGATTTCGAAAAAAAAGTGAAATCAGCGAAGTTTCCGGACTATCGAACACGAAATAAAATATTCAAAACAGTTGTTATGCATCTCAGCAAAAGAAGCAGTCCATATATCGTGGGTTGAAGCAATCCTGATAAAACCGCAACAACACATCAGTCTTTACTGACTCAATTACCAATCAAATGTGTTTGAAAAGCTTCGTCAGGGACGAGTTTATAAGCCGGGCACGTAGTGCAAACGCGCGTACTCCGACAGGGGCCCCCTGTTCGTTCGAAGTGTTCAATGCTCGATAATAGTTAAGGGCTCACGTCCCACCTATATGCTGATGATGATGCGGTGCTAATTAAGACCTGTTTATTTGCTCCCTGAGGTCTGAGGGGAATAGCGATTTTTCAGGACCTTGCGGCGACGAACAAAAGGGCATTGTCTCGACGCACAATGCTCCTAAAACATGTCGCATGCCTGTTTACCTGCTGTTAACATGCGTTGATTGTTATTTACTATCGGTCGCGTATGCAAATACCTCTATAGTGCAGTCTGCCTGGACCAGAGATCGACTCCACCGACGTTTCCTAATAGCTTATTGTCTGCGAAAGACAGCCGGAAACTCGATACGTCGTCGTTATCTATTATAAGTTCGATAATCTTCATCATTCAGTTTCAGGACTCACTAAAGGTCGATCTAAGCTAAATCGAATTAACGTGTCGCTTCAACGAATAGAAAAAGATTCCTCTGCAGGAAACGGATCGATAACTTTCAACTCTGCGAGGAGAGCTGAATACACTTATAATTGCGAGGTGCTTTGACGCCGAATTAGCTCTGTTTAACACTCGAAAGAAAAAGATTTTTCAGCCGGTTTTCGTGTTTATTTTCCGCTTCTTCGGACTTGTTTAGCCCGGAATATTCCAGGTAAATAAACGAGGATTTTTTGGCACACAAGCATGTCGAGCAGTTGAAGTTTTTGATCCTTCACAAGTTCATTAAGATTGAGCGTTTGTGAAAGAGGGCTTACAGCTATAAAAATATACAAAACCGATCGGAAAGCAAATGTTTATTCGTTCCGGAGTATATTTCTGATTGTTATTACCGCTGCTCATTATCGGGCCGAAACTGCGTTGCTTCCTTGATCGATCTCGGAAACATTAAACAACCGAGTCTCTCTTCTAATTTCCAACATAGTTCTTCGGAAAAATAATAGTCGAACATCAACGAGAAATAAATCCAGTTAAGTACCCCTTAAATAGATAGTCTGGTAAATCAACCTTGCATCAATGTCGCGTACATTAGCCAGATTTCCTGAATGGAATTTCGAATTAAACCTAAGCCATACGCAATAAATTCGGAAGGTATTAAGCTTCGCAGCTGAGTAGCTGTATCTGGATGAACGCGGTATCGATCTTATTAGCTTAGCGGGCGCCAGTTAATCCTCCGGTTTGTCACCAAAGTAGTTTCGCTCGTCCCGAGCTTTAGGCATCGAGATCGGGGATTATATGGGCATGTAATGCCGCTTTAACGTCAAAATTAGTTTAGCGTCAGACGCCGAGGATATTCTCCTTGGTATAATGAATATCTGCGTAACAATACTTTCACCTTGATTCCGCCATTCAACATAATTGCCTCTTATTGCTTCACTACCCTAGTTTGCTGAGGAGCGTCTAAAAGTCTAGACGTCCTCGACGCCAGAGTCGGACGATCGGAAATTTATCTGGAAGCGAAACTGGTGGGAACGTGAAGGCGGTCCGGGAGATTTTAAATCCAGATAAATACGTGCAAAAGCAAATTGAAAGACCCTAAAATGTTTTGAATGAAGCGGGCGCGTGATCGCGATGTAACCGTTTTCAGTTCTATAAATTACCATTGCGAGACCGTACGACGTCGTCCATTACCATAAGCCTGGAACGACGACGTCGTCGTCTTCTCCATCAGAAAGCGACGCATTGCAGACCTTCTCGACCGGTAATGTCGCTCCCAACTATTCGGAAAAGTTTACTTATTTCGTGTATCGTGATAAGAATTCAAACTTCATGCAGCGAGACCACGTCGTTTGGCTCCCGTCAATAACCATGGAATACATAGTTGGAGGCACATAATGCGCTGAAACTTGGTCGTAAATCTATGCACAAGTTGTGTAACAGGCCATGTGTCTTTAGGGAGATAGTTCGCCTAATACGATTGATTGACATGACGTTTTAAGTAAGTAAACCGAGGACTGGTCCAAGCCTTATTTGGGCACCATTACATCTGGTCATAGATGTTTATTGCCATGTCGTAAACATCATAATAATTATACCGACAGCATGATGGTCTGACGCGGAGCTAATCGCCGTTGACGACCCAATAAGGTGAACCTAGAAAAAGAGTACAAAGAGCACCCAAAACTGTGGAGGACCACTTAATTAAATTTCCCAACAAACATCTCGTAAAACTTGGAAACTTGTTCAATTACTTCCCATAATACTTAATAATACGGAAAACGCCCCGATACGCAAGTTACAAGGCAACGGAAAATACGGAGCCGCAACAGACGTTAAACTTCTGCCTGCAACTTGAAGCTGCAATTTGTTTCACGGAAGTTGCCCGGCAAGACGCTCCAATCTGCCGGGGTATTAAGGGCTTAAACCCATAAGGGAAGTTAATTTTTAATCTCGGATATTACGAAACAACCACAAACGGACCCTGTAGATGAGTATTTTACACATACGTCGAAGGAGCGGAAGACCCCGCAGTGCGCATTTTTCGCATTTCGTATTCGAATCAGCGGCGAGGCACCCAGGGCGTGTTTCGGTCCCGTCTCCCCCCCCTCTAGGTTGTCTCCTCTTTTTTTTTTGACGATCTGAACGTTTAATTGGATTTCTTTCTTTGTTCCCGTTTCGGGATTCTTTAGCCATTGCCGCTAACTGAAGAGCGTGACTGCATTTTGTTGAGAAACTGCTCGCTCGGCTAAGGGCCTGGGACTTAAGGCTTGGAAATTGCCGAATTTCGTTAATGATAACGAGACGAGACGCGGTTTATTTGGGGAATTTCCGAGGAGGGAAAAACTGCAGGGGTTATGTGAAGTTTGTGGTCAGGTACTGAACATTTGTTATGTGAATAAAAAAATGTTGGACGAGGGCATGGTTTCTTAGTAAATTTTATATGCTCGAGAGGTGCGAATCGTGGGCATTTGCATTCAGGTTGTTGCGCAATATCGTTCAGAGAATTCTCGGATTTCTTTCTTTTACATGCAAGCTTACGAAAAAAAATTCATAAACATATACAGAACGTTTGGAAAAATTGGGACAAAACCTAAGGAGGTGAATTTGAAGCCAAAAATAGTAAACAAAATTACTATAAACATTGATCCTAAGGAGAACCGTTATTGAGATATGGCCCTTCAAAGGATTCCTATCATTTAGATATTTGTTAAAATAACTTTTTTTCTGATAAAGATAATGGAACGAAAATTGTAGGCAATAATCATACCACAAAGGTCTTTAACTATCATAAGTTTCATCAAAATCAGTTATAAATAACTACCATTAACAGAAATTTTTCGATGTTTTTTAATTCTTTTGAATTATGAAGCAAATTATATTAATTTTTAATGAATTAGACTTTTTTGAAGAAAAAATTTCTCTACTTTTTTTCGAATTTTCCGTAGTTTAGTCAGAAATAATTAATTTTTAAATAATGTATGACTCAGAACAGTAATATTTCTTAAACATTTTCACATAGTAAGCATATTTCATGGCGACTGAACCATGGAGACATGGAGTTTCATTGTGGTGATTGTCACACTTTTGTGTGCTATTATTTAAATTCTTACGTCTCTTTAGTTTTTCAGTTGTAATTTTTGTGCTTAACTTTGCATTACATTCGATTTTTTCCAACCCTGGACAATCATGCCTTTACTAACCGTAAACATGAATATGAAATATGAAATATTTAGTAAAAATATGAAAGTGACAATCACTACAATGAAACTGTCACCGATACCTACTATGTGATAATGTTAAAAATGTTACTGTTCTGAGTAATACACTATTTAAAAAATAATTATTTCTGACTGAACTACGCAAAATTCGAAAAAAATTAAAGGCATTTTTTCTTCGAAACAAGTCTAATTCATTAAAAAATAATATTATTTGCTTGATAACTCAAAGAAATAAAAAAAAAATCGAGAAATTTCTGTTAATGGTAGTTAAAAAACTACCATTGTTTATAATGGATTTTGATGAAACTTATGATCGTTAAAGATCCTTATGGTATGATTATTACCTACAATTTTCGTTCCATTATCTTAATCAGAAAGACAGTTATTTTAGAAATATCCAAATGATAGGACCCCTTTGGAGGGTCGTATCTCAATAACGGTGGTCCGTCGGACCAGTGTTTACGGGAACTTCTTGTACTGTTTTCGGTTCCACTTTCACCTCCTTAAGTTCTGTACCAACTTTTCCAAACCCCTTGTAGATCTTTCGCTTCATTGCCCAACTATACAGAGTTAAAGTTTAAAAACGGATACTGTATATTTCCCAGAATTTATCGGATATTTGGTTTGGTTTCCTGCTTAGTCACCACAAGTTTGGTAATAAATGTGCAGTAAACATTTCAATGTTGATTAAGTTTGAATTATGTGCGAATTATCTTGAAAATTATCGAAGCTCTATAGAAAGTACAAAAAATATATTAAAACTTGCCACCCTGTATCTTTGAAACTAAGAGAATTTCTATATATGTTAAATAAATAACAAAATAAGGTTGTTTATCGAATACCAAAGTTCTGCTAGTATAAAATGACTCACTCTGGACATACAAATTAGCGTTATTTTTTATTGACCATAACATTATCTGATAATTGAGGCATCACGTCTTCAGAATACCGGTAGTTTCTTACCTTACAGAGGTTTCTTTTTATTCATAGTATGTAATTCTACTATCAGAAGATGTTAGGTGGGTTTACAGCAATGTCCTTTGGCTTGAAGTAGGGCTTGAAGAAGGATGATGTTTGCATCGTGCATTGCATTGTGGAATTATTTGTTCGCTATTTTTCGATTATACTAGTTGTGGGTGAATGTGAATCGATTAATTTGATTAATCGTCCATCCTCTTTTGTAGAACCTTGACCTGGCATTTCATGTTTTTGGTGCTTTTTGTTTTTGGCAGCCATTGTAAGCACTCTTAAAATTGTGCACCCTTTTAGGTTACGTGTAAAGTTAGTCCCCATAAATTTTAACTTAAAACAAACTTTAGTTGGTCCAGTAGTTTGTTTTGGTTGTCTTTGCCAATATTCTGGTAGCAGTCTTTTTGCCAGAACCATCTGCACTAGATATGCCATAAGACAAAAAAAGGATACAATCACCTTCCTACACCAAATCAAAAGAGACCTCAACCATCCGATGTAAACCTATCTGACACCCTCCGATCGGTAGAATTACTATGAATATAAAGAAGACGCTACAAGGTAGAAACGATCGTTACTGTCAAGACGTGATGCCACGATTACTTGGTAATATGGTCAATGAAAAATATTGCTAACTTAATAGCAGAAATGAATCCGTAACAAAGTACTCGCGCGTACGTATGTAGATGCTCTCAACTTAAGACCTCACCGACCGTGTCTTCAGGTCTGCTATATATTTCATGGTCTAAACGCGCATTAAAAATTATTCAGGGCCGATGCAGTATCGCCGCTTCACAGTAGACTAACCACTTATCTTTCCATGTAAATAATTCGATAAAACGTCGAACAACTTCCATAATAGAACAGCTGAATTGGAAGCGAATAACTCGCTATCAAGTTTTATTTTATTGCCTCCCTGAAACTTTGGAAAACTCCCCGATCATGCCGGAGCCGGAAGTTTTCTATCCTCGGATGCGTCATACTCCGGGGGAGGATATTTATTAGTTTCTAGTTTTAAGACTGGCACCAAACAACTACGGCATTCGTTAAAGCTATGCTAGCGCATTATTTTTTTCCAAAATCGAGCATTCGAAGCTGCAACTGAGCAACAATAGTGGTTACATAGTATATGGAGCGCAGGTTTGAAATTTCTTTGTGCAGAATTTTTGCCTTGAAGTCTAATATAATAGGAAACTTTGCAGCTGCGGGTCGGTGTTTTGTCGCTGAGTCACGTACGAACCCGCGACTACGTCTCCATAAAATTCTGCAGGAGAAATGGAGGCATGTTCGTTCCTGCAACGTGTCTGCAAATTTCCCCCTCGCGATATTAGGAAAATTGCTTGCATATCGACCTCAAGTAATAACAACGATCCGCTGCAGCAGAGACAAGGAGGAAACTTAATAATAAGATTTGTATTTTGGGGGCTGCCGCCTGTAATTACATTTCCCAGATTTGTTTTAGTTATACATTCGCTCGCTCCCCCAGCCCGGTAAATCAATTTGGCGGTAGTAGACTCGTCATTTTCTTGCCTTTGAGCGTATTACGCCAATTGAACTCCTAATATCGTATAATAATTTATTAGGTCTCTAGTTTTCGGTCTATTTATACGCGCCCCGTCTCTAGGCGGAATGTCAAGGGGTCATAAACACACTGTTCGGAAATCGCAGTATCATCCCCATTAGTCATCGCCATAGACATTGTATCAGAATAAAACATCTCGCAATTTGTCCTTAGTAAGACGATAAATCGTTCACGCGCCATTGAGCCAGAGTCGCGCTCGAAGGACCGTCTCTAATGCGGCTCGTACTGAGTACGATATGAATCTAATGAAAGATGGGAGTCGATAGCGCGACAGGGGGAGAACTTTCCGACTTTTCTCCCTCACATTTTTTACTCAATTTTCCACTTTTAATGTGTATTAATAATATACCATTAGCTGAAATAAAGTTCCTAAATTCGAAAACTTCGTTTCTCTCCTGAAAGGTTTATACGAAACCCCAACAACTTTCCAGTAAATGTTTGGACACTCTACAATTTTTATTAAAAAAATTATTTCTCCATGCTACTCGAGGATTTTTGAAACAATTTAGTAATAATAAATTTGTGAAACTTTGATGTAACTTCGAGAAATGAAGTATGCCACTGATATTCACGAATATTAAAACCTCTGAAATAATAATTTTGTAAGAATAAATCAGTGTCGAACAAAAAGGGGGAAAAAATGAAAGCGTCAAGGAAAATAGTCGTTTTTAACTGACAATTCGTAGAAATTATGAAAGCGCAGCACGCCACTGATTGTCATGGATAGTAAAATCTATTAAAAAAACCAGTGTTGTACCTGGAAGCGACAACAAACCGATAAAATGAAACTTCTGAAAAACCAAGTACACCCACTGATATTCTAATATTAAACGTAGTTTTAATTGCGGAAGTTTCTATAAGAAAAGTACATAAATCATGATTTTGGTTATTTATTCATCATAAAATTTCGACTTTATGTATGTTTATGCATGTATCGGAAACTTGGAAGCTGTACGAGACACATAGAAGGCTAAATGGGTAATGTAACAAATGTTAGAAGAAACTCATATCCAGTATAAAAATTGCTTTCGCTTTTACGGTTTTCCCGAGATGGAAAATGGGAAACATTGCATTTTAAAATTTGCTGAATACTTGTATTTGCTCGATAGTTCCCATTTTCCGATTTTTCGAAAAACTTTTCCATTTTTCGGGAAAACTTTAAAAATTGAAGAAATTTCTCAACCGATTCTAAGTTTCTCATAAAATCCTCTAAAACTTTGTCTATTTAACCATCCCTGCTTCTCTTCGCTTTTAAAGAACCCAATACTTGCAATACCAATTTGACCCGCATTGAATACGTTGTTTTAGAACAAACTTTTTTCTTCGTTCTTCTCTTTTATCGTGAAGCGTCTGTGGACTAAAGCTCCCACCATAGTCATACGATCAGAATGTTTTTGACAATTTTGACGATAAGTAAGAGGGATATGTGTCTTCCTTTACTAGTTTTCCCAACACAAATATAATAAATCGGGAATGTTTTTAATTGAAACTGTTACCGCTATTTATCATCGAACGGATTCTATCGCACCCCATTCTCCTATATAGGTTTAACTGGAGAAATGTTAACTGTAAAACAACTTTTCGATGACTGAGAAGTAACCCAGAAAACTCACTTGACAAGTGCTTTTCTTAAAACACGTTTTCATGATCTAAATTTACTAGATTAGAACTAAGCCCCACCGCCAGATGTTTTTACGCTTAATTAAGAGAGCCATAAATCACAGCGCACTCTCGGGCTATATTAAAAATTCCTTCATAATTCTTCCATTAGTATAAATATGTCTTTCTTTCCTCCCCAGTTTCTTTTTCTCCTCTGGCCTTATAAGTCTTCATTTTTCCAGATCGCAGATTCGGGGCACAGACGTCCAGGACTTTAGGAAGCGTAATTGCCTCGGTTGAAGCTAATTATTTCGACATTAGCTTATTTTTTCGGTATTCACATCGGGGGCAGTAAAACCCTTTGTACGGTGATTGGACTAATTACTCGGCCCTCAACTTAACAGTATCAGAATTAGAAGCCCAACAGAGAAGTTTGCCCTTAAGTTGCTAATAAATAGCCCCGACTCCTGATTACCTACTCAAAGTGCTGAAGTTTGAAGACGCTTGTTCGAACGAATAGTTTAATTAACGCTTATAATAATACGCTATAAGGCTACGCCGCTGCTTTCTGCCTTGGAAAGACGCACCGATATATTATCAGGTGACGTATGCCGTGAACGGCTTCCCCGGAGATTTTCGCAACTAGTTCTAATTACGAAACTCGAATTACATAAATGCTTCTTTATGTCACTATAAATACCGCCCTCGGTGGAAAGGGTCGGAAGTAACTGCTCTCCCGAGCGAAAAACTTTCCCAAAGGCTGCGCGTTCGCGGGAAATTAATGTTTTGCGCTTGTGTTAGTTTAATACTTAACACGAAATCGCTTTGCGAAAAAAAGGTTTAAAAAATTCAGGACCGAACTCGATTACCCAATTAAAACCAATGACCCTCTCTGATTACACTGCCGATCAAGTTTGAAAGAGCTTTTGGAAAACTCGCAGGCTTTTTTATCAAAGGAGAACTCATTAAATGTGCCAATGAATTGCGAACAAATCGGCGCCCTTTGTCGATCCGCATGGATTTTCCCCTCTTTTAATAAAGCTCATTCGTCATTAATAAATTTTGTGTATGTTCTAGTGATAATCCAAAGGAGGGGCCAGAGGTCTATTTTGGTCCTTGGCATGGCGTGACCGAAGTGAAATTAAAAAGGCGCACACCCAACCCGCCATAAAATGGCTTTTAATTTGCGATGTTACCGCGATAAAATTCGCTTTTAGGTCACTCGATACATGCGGAATTGGCTGGGGTTGTAGGGCTGATGTTTAAGGGCCGGTTACCACTCGGCTGATTCCGGGAGCACTTTATTATAAAAGCAAATAACCCCCACATTAAATACAGCTTATATTCAAATTATTTCCTAGAGGAGCGAGTGCGCCCTTACCGTCCAATTAGGGCGGCGCTCTAATTGAATCTTATCCTTTACGGGGCGCGCGAAAGCGGCTCTTGAATCGTGCCTCCGTTCCGATTGTTTTGGAACTGTTTCATATGCATGAATGTAAATCTACTACCGGGAGTAATGATTGTATAATGTTTTCATACGTTTCTCGAACGGCCCTTTAAAGAATCTCTCCCACGGAAGGTCGCCGGCTTTCAATTACGACCGAGGCCCCAGTGATTTACGTATATGTAGCATGGAAGAGGTGCCCGCTTTAATAAAACGTCACCTTTAACGCCATATTACGAAAGTTGGACCGACGTTACATTGTGTAAACTTTTATGACCGGCATACTCACAATTCATAAATTTTGTAATATTAAACTGAGCGTCTTGAGGTAGCTAGCCATGAGGTGGAAACTTTCGGAAAGTCAACTTTACTCTCTCTAATGTTCTTTGTAAAATCCTGTCACTGTTGTGGGTATAAAGTTACTTTCTACTTTTTAATGAAGACATCTGGGTATATGACGTCCTGCGGTATTCACGGTTAATGCCCAATTGAATATGATTTGCAGTTATGCCAAAAATACGCATATGCAACAGGGTAATGCGGTGCGAAAGAACACAAGACACGCGACATTAAGCAGCACGTGCTCATTTGAAATCACTGCATAGTTAGCATTAGAAAAGAGAGGAAAATTAATACGAAAAACAGTGTAAACCTGCTTAGTTCATCCTGGAAAAAGTGGGGCAGGCAGAGTCGAAAGGGTCCGGGAGAAATCTGGGATTGACAAGTCAATTTTTTAGAAATCAGGGTCGGCCTAAATGGGATTTGAAAGAGGACAAAAACTCAAGATAATTACATTCAGAATTTTAGAAAATTCTATGCAGGCAATTCTCCACACTGACTGATTTTGTGTCAGCCGTGTCTTAATTAACCCCCTACCAAGGTGCGAATTCAACGGTTGACATGAAATCCCGAAAGTTGCTATGAGCGCAACTCTATGCCTCATTGTCATCAATTTCCATTTAAAACGTATACATATTACATGGTTTTGTTGCGTTATAAATTACGTCATATTCTGGTTTAAAACGTTCCAATTTAATTTTTAATAACTGGAAGCCTGATCCTCGTGGCGCTGCTCTCCATGATCCATCCATACGAGCCGGCCAATCATAATAAATTCACCGGAATTTTCATCCGTGTCGTCGTGCATAATTTACGCGTGGCGAGCGTTTACGAGCCCCGAAAATTATTGCCTAAGTTTTCGCTAAATTGGATTTCGTTCCATCCAAAAAGTGCCAAGTTACACGTAATTTTTTCCACGAAGCTGAGACGAATAAGGCGATCTCTCACTCAGCTAAAAGCAGAATCGCTCAGCGCTTTTGTACTATTTTGTTTGCGCGGATTAGCGCTCGCCTTAAAAGCTTTAGGCAGTAACTATTCGCTTTTTAGTTCTCGCCCTGATCCGAAGCGAAGACACGGCGAAAGTTCCATCATAATCATCGGAAATGTTGCCTCTCTAAAAAGCAGTAAAATTTCCTATTTCTGTTGCCTAGTTCGCATTCGCTGAGTAAACATTGCCAAGTTTGAGCGATTCGTGGTCTATTTACTTGACGTGAGGTTAATTCGTAGAGGGGAGGTACACAGGGAGCAACATGCAAAGTTTGTCTATTCACGATATTACCGAGTAAATGCCAAATAATCCGAGCACTAAGTTCGTTGTTTACAATGTACCGTTGAATGCCGGCAAAATAAACAGAGCCTAATTACAAAACGGTATTAAACTAAAAACCTTTTCGCTCAAGTTATTACGGCTTCCTGCTGCATGGCACGGCTCATTTTTCCCATTGTTCCTGTTGTTCTAGATTATTACGTGGGTTAATCTCGCGGGCTTTTTGAATAAACACGCTTTTGGGGGTTCAGTAATTAATAATATTGCTTTCTTGCGTGCTAATATTGGGGCCGAACGCTTACGACCTGCAAAAATCAATCGATATAGGTGCTCGAAGATTTCCCTCATGCAGATATTAAAAAATTGATAGCAAAAAAAGCGAGATCAAACACGGCATGATTGAGAATAAAATTCCGACTCTAGACTTTTTTTCCACATTTTAAAAAATCGAAAAACGCTATATCCTAAATATTGTAGGTAATATCATCAGATCGGACAGGTAAAGAACTTTCCATTTTTTCCAAGAGGAAAATCGGAACACAAAAATCGCAGCAGGGAGATGCTTTGACTACTCAAACTTCTGTCAGATGGATGTACAATTGATGTGACACGAAATGTATTTATGTTTACCTTCAAGACCAGATCCTGTTATTAGATTACAATAAACAATATAATAATTATTGCACGCAATGGGATATACAGGGTTATTCACGTCACGCTACACGGAATATTGCGGCTAATGTATTTAATATTTTGAATTTTTTTTTGTGTTATATAGAACTTCAATAGAGGTACATTCTAAAATTATTTCCCTTTTATATGGGAGTTGGAAATAAGCGAAAAATCTTATGTTTTTTTAAATAGAAGACCCAATATTAATATCGTTTCAGATTCTTTGAGAAAAATAAATATAGGTTTGATTAAGGTTTATCTACCCTAAACCTTAACGACAATGTAATAATTGAAGTTTTATAAAAATGTAGTACATATTTAAAAACTTTGGTTTCAAGAAAGTATGAACTAGAGTAAGCCAAAATTCATGCTATAGTCATGAAAATTTAGATGTATTGTACAGTGTCCAAAAAATAAGTTGAAAAATAAATTTACTTTACAGAGTATTAACTTGCTTAATTTAAATGGAACACTTTGATTACTTGGAGTAACAAATTGAAGGGTTACCAATTGAAAACTACTATACTTTCTTATACCTGAATGTACAAGTTTTCTTCGAAAATTAAGATTTAAAAAAAAATAGAAAATCCTATTTTACCTCTATTTGAGTTCTATACAACACGAAAAAAATTAAAATATTAAATACTTTAGCCACAATATTCCATATAGCATGACATGAATAACCCTGTATACAGGGTGTTTTAAAACTGTAGGATCCAACTGCTAGGGTTTGTTCAGTGTAACAATAGAAGACATTTGAGTATAAGAACCCGTGCCTGCAAATGTCTCTCTAAGGCGCTATGGCCTTATGATGCTGTAAGACAATTATGTTCAAAAATATTCTTGTAGAGATTTAGTATGTTTCATCTTAATTTATTTGTACAAAGTAACACTACAGAAATTGTTCAAAATCTCGTTCTTGAACTTCATTACACCTGTTTAAACGACGTACATGGTTTCTGCGGACTTGGCTAAAAATTTTATAATCGTTTTGAACGATTTCAAATGCCGTAGTGATTCGTGCAATCAAGTCTTGCTCTATTTCTATTGGCATTACATAAATCAGAGACTTTACATGTCCCCACAGAAAGAAATCTAAATGTGTTAGATCGGGTGGTCTAGGGAGCCACGGAACTGAACTACTTCTGTCGATCTAATGTTGTCCGATTGACGATCCAAATACTGACGGACTTGAACAGAAAAGTATGCAGGTGCACCATCATGTTGCAGCCATATTTGCTGTCGGACGTTTAATGGGACGTTTTCAAGAAGTTCCGGCAGGACGTCTTGTAGAAAACGCCTGTAGATAGGCCCCGTTAAACGATTGGGCAGCAGGCATGGCCTGCTGTCCAATGGTCATCAACAGTACCGGCCCACACATTAACAAACCAACGTTCCTGATGACTTTCGGCAAATACCGCGTGTGAATTTTCTTGGGCTCGTAAACCTGGCTATTTCTACTGTTGAATATGCATTTCGTGCGAAACTGGCTCACCCGTCCATAAAACAAAACGTAAAAAATTAGGTTGCTCACCAATCTGATGAACCAGTCACTGACAAAATTTAACTCTTAACTGATAATCGACTGGAGTCAAACTTTGATCTTTTGTAAATTGTTTGAATAAAGTTATTGCTCATGTAATACTCTCCAACCAAAGACATAAGTTGCATCCATCCATTGTGCAACTTGACGAGTGCCAATCAAAGGTTCATCTGCAACTCGATAAAGAACCTCTTCTTCAAAATGGACCGTTCTTACTCTTCTTTCTGCACCAGTATCGTGCATGTTACATTGCAGTTGTATATCTGCCAGTTTTTGATTGGTGTAGTTCTTCAGAAAGACCTACTACTTAGCGAATTTTTTAAAGTTTGCAAAATTAATGAGTGAATGTGTCGAACTAACGATCAAGAATGTCTGTTATCAGTCTTGGCTAAAATAAACACTTAAGGAAAAGTACTTATCAGATGCATTCAAGTTCAAGGACGATATTTTGAACAATTTCAGTAGTGTTATTTTGTACAAAATAAAATGAAATAAAACGTACTAAAACTGAATAAAACACATTTTTGCACACAATTACCTTAAAGCATCATAAGGCCGTAGCCCCGTGAGGGACATTTGTGGACAAGTTTTCTTATACTCAGACGTCTTTTATTGTTGCACTGAACAATCCTTAGAAGTTCGATTCCATAGTTCTGAAACATATCTCAGTTGAATTTAAAATTATGAAATTTAAAAATATTTTAAAATATGGAGTTAACTTTGACGTGTACTGTTTTTTAAAAATATCAAAATATCAACTTCTTGTCGCTTCCAGTTTAATCGGAAATAGCTATTAACTTGCTTATTTCAAATGGGACCCCCTGTATATTATTTTATTTTTAGATTCTATGGAATATTTGACACATTTTCTGTATAATGTCTTATACTTAGCCCTTACCGTTTTTGAAATATTTCACCTTGAATTAAAAACGTGCCTTTGTAATGACCAGTTTTAAAATTGCATATCTCCGCAATTATTAAAGGCATAATCTTCATATTTTGTAAAATGTCAATACATAATCTTAAGTTTACACTTTTGCTATTTATATGGCTTATTATTATAGAGTCTAAAATTCAACTTTTAACATTCATATTTTGGAAGATGCAGAAGTCTAAGTCTATATTTTAAAAGGCACATCTTACAACTTTAAGCAATATTAAGTACAAAATATAATTCTCTATCCAACTCTACCAAGGCTACTTATAGTTATTCCAAACAATTTTCGAAATAATTACGTTTTTTATAAAACTAGTAGTAGTTAATAATTCTTCTAAATTTTTAGACTTCACGTCATGGAAAAATAAATAATGAAATCAATAAAAATAAATAAGTAATAATTATTATTTTTCAAATTACTCGAAAACGATTACTGATACGATAAAACTGCAAAAGATAAAAAAAATTCTAAATTGAGCATAGAATCCAAGTTTTTGAGATTCTGCAATTAGTGGCACACCACAAAAAGGTTCTGAACGGTAGAAGGAGGTCTGCCAGCTGAAAAATATCATCCTGTAGGTTTTTAAATCGTTTAGACACGTCAAAAACTTGTGGACCATCATAAGTAACAAATGGTAAAAAATTTAATAAAGTATTTCAAAAACTGTAGGAGCTGTGTGGACAATACAAAAAAAAATCAAAAACTTTAACACCTTGTATCTCAAAAACAAAACGTTTGCCAACATGTTTATATGACTTACTGAACTTAAAATAAGGTACTCTGCCGAATAGCAGAGTTCTGCTAGTATAAACTGACTCACCCTGTATATATATATATATATATATATATATATATGTGTGTATACATTATATGCATATAAATTCCATTCTTGCCCAACATCAACAACCTTCGTGTCGCTATTGTGCGGTCTGCCGTGGCCTCTACTAACGGATCAATTTACGCAATATCGGTTCTTTTTGGACGTTAGCTGCCTCGATCGCAGCCTGAAACCCGCAAAATCCTACACAATCAGCGTTTGCATACATTGCTTGGGGGGGTCCACATTAAGGGTTCTACATGGCTTTCGGTTTGTGACACATCCTGAATTGAAATTTGCCACCTGCTCCTGATACGAGATCAGAATGATTTTAGAGAAGTTTTCGAGAAGTATAAAGCAAGAAGTTTATGAGTTGCATGGTGCGTTTGGAAAGCTCCCCAAAGACCGAGCCGCAGTATTTTCAAGCGAAGATTTCGGCGAATTTAATCCTCTTACAACGCTTCTTGGATCGTTAATAATAAAGTATCATTCCGCCCCTACGACTCGAGGGCGCTTAACTTGACGTTTTTATTTTCGGGCCCAATTTACTAGATAATACCTGTGGTATTAAATGTGTTTCGTGTTTTCCTACAGCGCCACCTGGTTAGGATGTAGGGTTTATATAATAAAGCTAAAAAGAAAATTTTCAAAATATGTAACAGATTTAAATAGCAACCTTGATTGTAATTAAATAACCCTTAAAATGATCGGTAATTCATTGTCAAGTTCCCCTTCACGGGAAGCGACAGTCGAAATGAAGAGTGACGTTGAATTAACGTAACTTTTGAATGTGCTTCGTCTTTATTTAAATTGATGGTTGGCCTTCGAGTCATGAATCAGGAAGTCGGATATTTTTTAAAGTTTGCTTCATTTTTAGAACGAAAATTTATTAATGTTAAAGTTGTGTATTTTTAATCTCTATATTTTAGTCCATTAGCATCCGTGCTCTTCATTTACAAAGTCCTTCCAAATCACAACAATTGGTTGCAAGGCAATAGTTAGTCCACACATTTCCGAAATATAGACGATCAAAAGTTGAAAAATGAAGGAGATAAAAACTAGTACCTCACCTAAACGGGTCACTGGCTAATAATTCGCAGTTGGCTCCTTACAAAACCGCCTCTGGGACGACTCTGGCTTGTGAAATTTTATTTTGTGAACCCTAGCGCCACTCGCTGTGCCAAACAGATACAGCGCACATATTTTCAATATCTCTACTCCTACTATGGTAAAACCGGTGGACTTTTTAACTCTATATCACTCAAATCGGGGACCGGAAAATATACCGTTCCCCGATTTCTGAAAAATTGACACCCTAGATTTACTAGAAAAATCTTCGCTACTTGTCCGACTCAAACCTATTGGTGATCGTGGCATTTTTAATTCTAGAGAACTGCAGAGAATTTTCTAAAGATTGGGGCGTAAAGTAAGTTATTTTATTACATTTTCATCATTATTTTAATCGTCGCTTGCGGTGCCCCTGATTTTAGAAAATTGAAAGTCAATACCAGATTTGAATGAATAATCTTGTCGCTTCTAAGTCTAGCAGATTCAGTGACGTCTTTAATTGCAAGGGGTTACCCACAATTTTACAAAAGGCGAGTCTTGCTCTCTGGGTCTACCCTGACTTGACCCTGAACCTGAAAAATAGCCTCGGATTTAGTAGAAGTTTCGACGCTACTTGCTACGACTTGAAATTGTATTGGCAATGAAATGATTGCAATTGTTGTGTCATAATATGAGATAGAAAAAGAAGACAAATAAAAACTCTCCATAACGGAACGAAAATATAATTTCTGTTGCTTAGGTAGCCCGCCTACAGATTTCTTTCACGAAACGAAAAAACGATCCATCAGCTGTAAGAAAAAGAAAGAGAATCACAGTGGGGAATACTGACTCTGCTTGCAAACCAATCAGCCGACCACTTGAACATCACGATTGATTCGATTGATCGGAGGAAGTCCGTACGCGGCTTAGAGTGCACTAAAACGATAATCAAAATCATAAATAATTATTACTGTGAAACATCTATAGTAATTTTAAAATTAACGAAGCTTAAGTTGATAACTCTGTGGAAAAACATCTGACATTTCTTTTTAAGTGGATACCTCAGTGGTAGTCAACACATCAGAGAAAAAACACCTATAGCAGCACCAAATAATCATACCAGAATGCCTGTTATGCACAAAATTTATAGGGCTATTCCAACGGAGGGAAAATTCGATTCCGAATCGTCAGAAACAGTCAGAAGTATGCATATTATAACGGTCAGGACTTCTTGTATATATATCTTGTGAGTGTTTCTGACGATTCGGAATTGGTTTTCCTCTCTGTTCGAACAGAGCTTATCTATGCAATTACCTCGTCTCCGTAAAGATGCTAATTAATTAAATACCTCGTTAACAGTCACGTTCTGTTGTGTGTGTCAGGGTTTTAGATTCAAACAAAATTTCTTTATGACTTAACATTCTTGTAATTTCGCAAACTTACCTAACTGCAGATTTGATTTCGGTTGCAGGTGGAATAGATGCACCGAACCGTAAAAAAGTTAGTGATGTTTCTTGTCCAAAAGGACAAAGAATCCTATGCGAATTTTTTAAAACAAGCTTTTAGAAGTCGCATTTTATCCTGTTTTGGAAGGTTCCATTAAACAACTTTTATAAAAATAACTACACCTCCGTAGCTTTTCTGCATGGAAAAATGCAAGCTGCAGCTCTCGGATGAAACTAATTTTAAATATTAGCTATACTCGCATTTATACGTTCTAAAGGTTGAAGATTCACACAGAGAATTTTTCGAACTGTCGTTTCAAAATTGTTATTTCTATTTTAAGGATTGTAGTGATGACTATTACGATATTCGAATGGAAAAATTGTCTTTTAATTATTTTTTTATTGACATAGGAAGTTTTATTTCTGGTATTATTAACAGAAATATGAACCAAGAAAACTGAACAATTATTGTTTGAAAGTCTATGGCATGTGGTATCACTAAAAAGAAATCTATGTTAGGAAATTCAATTAGCCACTCATATTGGTTAGTAATCTCGCACCATAAGCAAGCAATTATTATTACGTTACCAATTAACATCACTACACAATGGTAAATATTGCAAGTTTCAATTGCTGTGTAAATTGGTTCAGATTTTAATCCCCCTAAATTGAATATTAATTATTACATCAGACAACCTGGAAACCTACAATCATTTCTCTCCTATATAGGTGTCTATCTCAAGGTAAATTGTCCCTTCAGCTATTACAACAATTAATTTTCAAAAGTAATTTTACGTCACATAACTCTCGTACTTCTCATACTTAATTTGAACCGCAATACTTAATCAAGGAAACTGCAATATGATAACCGACACATCTTTTAATTGGAGGGTGCTGAGAGAGTACGCATTCGAAGCCCTGGAGAGTAATCGGTATGCCGAAGTAAAATTTTTACTTGTAAATTTCCCATACCACGGCTTTAAAAGCGATATTTTACAGAGGAAACTGCCCCGTATATTGCCCAGCCAGAAGTTTATATGATGCATGAGCTGGAAACAGCTTAATAATGACAAATGTGAAACGTTGTAATGACGTAATTTTGCGGTTCTCTTCCCACACTTTGAGGTTGTCTTTCAGCTAGTTGTTTCAGCGCCGCATCAAATTAACAGTTTTATTTGTTTAACAAGACAGAAAAGTTACATTTTTACTGTCGCAGCGTAAGACCTGGCGACAGGGCTTTAATCGTGCCAGCTCACTTTGTTACATCGATCATTACTTCAGCACAATTTAGTTGAAACTGGAATTGGATCAAAGAGAACATAGTGAATTGAATGCAATTTATGCTAAAGTCAGTGGTGTACTGCATTCTTTAGCAAAGCTACAAATTTTTGAAGAGAAACGTAACGAAGTTTTTGCAAATTTTGTCATTTTAGTTCAGGTTAGTTCAGAGGTCAAAAATTTAAAAATTCTTGATCACCCCGTATAAAGTTGGGAAAAACGTATATGAGAGAAACTCGCATTTATAAAATAAGAGGCGTTGTTTTTAGTTTAAGACCCGTTGGCAAGAGCAACGGTCCTTATTGTAACTTTATGACCCGTTGCCGTGAGCGACGGACCGTAACAGTAAAACAACGCCTGCTGCTCGTAAACTCATTGTTTCCACTATGGAAACTAAGATGTAAACAAACAGTTTTAATTCACTTGTGCGTAAAAGGTTTTTTACAGCCTAGGCAGTAAAAGTGACCTTTACCCGGCGAAAAAGTACTATCATACATTAAGTTACACATGAATTGCAACTGAAGTATTACAGATACCTTGTCGTTTCGGGTTCAGCCCTGCAATATGTTTTACTCCATACAATTTCGCTTTAAATCCATTTAACCTCCGTAAGAGGGAGATATTGAAAAATAAAACCCTGTATCGGTTGAGGGCGCAGTTTTAGAGCGGAGGCAATAAAACGGTCGAGTGGCTCGCCGCAACGATCTCCACGTCTCGTAAATGCCAAAAGTCGCATTCTCGGACGTCTCGCTTTAATTTTTTCCCTTCGAAAAACATCTAGACAAGCAGTTTCGATTCATAATTTGTAAATCCGCTCAGCCCGGGAATTGGCGCAGTCGCGAAGATTTCTTCGAAAGGAAAATCACTTAACCGAACAAAGTTTATTTTACAGCTTCGCAGCTGAAATTGAGAGCCCTGTACGTGCCGTTAGATTGGATTCGTCGGAACGATAAAGAAGCTAAATGCCGGGTTAAATTACTGGAATGCACGGCCAATTAATGGATAAGGCCCCCGGGGAGGATATAGATTGAAATCAAATCAAGTATTTACAAGATATAGAGGTTCGCCCTCGTGGACGCGTCATCCTCAACTATAAAACCATTATCAAGTATGAGTGTGTATGTATGGCCTCGATGCATTTGGAATTTAATAAAATTTTAATGGAAATTAAACAGCAATTTCGCTTTCGGGACGATAAAACGGCGGGAACGTCAATGGTCTCGTTGAATAAGGGGTTTATAATTAAATAATGCAAATACAATCGCTGATGGGTCAGCTACAATAGCAATGAATCGCCGTGGAGCGCAGTTTATTGTGTCGAGAGGACCCGAAAATTACGCATTGTTTTAATTTTGTTAATAATCGTATTTGTTTTGAGGGGATTGTATACGGGATTGACCGTTGTTTGACAAGCATATGTGAAGCCGCCGATTTAGGCAATTAAAACTTGAATTTGATTATGCGAAGGCGACCGTGTTAGAAGCTGGGAATCAGCAGAATATTCTTCTTCAAATCGCTTCAAATTTGTAGAAGAGATTACTGCCGAATTTAGAATATTCGTGACTAACATTTTTAGTTTTTTAAAGAGAAGAGAAAGTGTCTTTTATATACGGAATGTGTTAAGATACAACACAATAAAAACGTGAACTTTTTCAGAGTTCTCCCTATTATTATAACACCATCGAGCGGCCGTTTATTAAAACCAGCCGAAAATCTTAAATATTTGAATAATATCCGGATTATCTGCCTTTCGAGGCACAATTCTTGCCGAGTTCAATTACGTCAAGAGGCAAATGCCGGAATAATTATTTTGCGAATTTAATTAAAAACCGCTGCCGCTAGAGGACGCTCAGTTTCTTCCGAAAACTGGGAAAATTGGCAAGTTTTCCGGTGTAATTACGTGATGCCTTCACGCGGCCTAATTGGTTTCTCCAATTGAGGCCGTGTCATCTCGAATAGACTTTATTCCTTGAAAAGTTTTACGACGGCTCAATATTGACATGAGTCACATAACACAACTCCTAAATGACGGGGAATTTACGAACGCACGTTTGAAGTCGTAAAAGAATATTTTATGTCTAAAGCCGGGGGAAATTGCAAACAACCGACCGAACAACGTCTTATAAGGATCCTCCTCTTCGTGGTCATTACGTATACCTGTTCGACTGAAGAACTCGGGGCAATCGATAAACTCGCCCCCAAGAGAGCAAATAACGAATGCCGCTCAATTATTTATAAAACTGTTGCGAGAAATCATATTTCCTGCACTGGAGCGGTTTCGGTTCACCTTTTTCCTTTATGATTTGTTTCCTCGTGCGTTAATGTTTTTGCTCGAGCCGAGTTTTAATGCCCCATAAAAGACTTTTTCTTCGACTTGTTGCGTCCCACTCAATAATCGATTCACCTTTTTATACTATACACCAACGACAGTAATTCACATGACAATTTTAGATGTTTTTATGCCATAAGTCTTTAGACACAAGGTAAATATGGCGCAGCCGCAGGGATACCGTTAACGCTAAACCATTTAAAACTGCATTCTGCATTTGAATGTAGATTGTTTCGTCCCTCGAAACAAAACAGATATTATGCAAATTCTCCAGGCTGAAAATTTGGCTGTATTGTTTCGCTATGGCGACCAACGTTAAAAGGACGTTTTAGCCCTGGTTGGCAGTGGACAATAACACTCGAATTTTCCTGTGGATGAAGAGAGAAAATTTGAATTCATGCAATAAAATATGTAGGTACTTTTAAATCAGTTAATGTCAAGTTTAATTAATTTTTGTTGTATCTAGTAGTAGCTGTAGTAAAATGGGCCTATCAATTTTCCAACAAAACTGAGTTATAAGTGTTGTGTTCCCTATTTGCCTAAATTACAATCTACTCAAAGAAGGCTTCAAACAAACAAAAATTAAGCAAAATTAGTGCCAAAATTTATAGTAGAGGAGATCGCTATCGCAGAAGAAAGACCAATCAAAATGATTCACGAAATTTCCTTCCGAAAGAAAATATGCCATATAACCAAAGAAACAATATTCAAGTACTCGAGAATTTATCCAGTTATCCCCACATGTAGATGGTCATGAAATATTGCGAATGAACGGACGAGTAAGAAATAGAATTTATTTAGAAGCAAACACAAAAGATTCTAAGATCTTGAATCTAGGGCATAAAATTTTTAACTTAATAATACAGTGCACATTATCCCTAAGAGTGGAAACACACGGGAGTAGAAATACTTTTGAATATTCATGAAAAATCCTGAATTTTAAACAAAAGATCGAAATCAATGATTATAATCCGACCCAGTCAGTGAAGAGGCTTACTTGTTCGGTGAAGAAAGTTTTACCATTCACCCTTCAAAATTATACTCGTAAAGATAAGGTAGGTATTGTTAACACTCTTTGAAGCTTGAAACACTTTCATAGAATCACGTGTTGAAAGTAATCACCTAAAAAAGATATTTGAAAGCGAAACTTTAAAAAAAATTGAAGAAATACCAATGCCATGTTGAACAGTTTTGAAGACAATTGATATGAGAGAACTTGCCATCTTTTTTAAAAACGTGGCATATCGGTCTTTGAATGTTGTGATCGTGACTGACGAGACAATCACTAGAAATATATGTCCCGTGGGACGAATAACCAATGTATTCCAGAGAAAGAGAGCGAATCACAGTCGCATAGAAGTGCGAACGAAAGCTTGCAGTTTAAGCCACTGCATAAACCCTTAATTGAATTAGCATGCTTTAATGAGCTGCATCAAAACAGGCTATTACAATCTGCATTTTTTTAATTCCATATAGAGTTTACGGTATGTTTGGTTTCTTCGCAGTATCGACTAACGTTCAAACTTGCTATATTTTCGAATCCTCGCCAACAAAATTAAGCCAAAATTAATCTGATCATAGCCAAGAATATCAATCAATTATTTCCATTATCTGCGATTGAAAATTATCTGGTCCACGAACTATCCGATTCGCTCCAAATTGGTTTCCGTGCGCTCGAACATTTTCTGCGCAATTAAACTAACCAGTTTATATCGGTTCACTGCCAATAAATATTCGCGCCGAAATAAAACACCAATAAACATAATTATTATCGGGAACGACCCCCGTAAATCCCGTTTCGTGTCCGGCATCGGGTCATTACTGTCCGGCTCCAGATGCCAAGACCACCTGCCATTAAGGGCGGCATTTAGGTTAGTTCGACCCGGCGAAGCGAGGTTTATCATCCCGTTCGGCTCCAGGGAGCACTGCAACTTACGTCGTGAAAACGCGAGACATATAGCCGGGGCTTTAGACCTAATTCTAAATCTTTTAAGGGCGGAAGTGTTAAAGCCGGCCTAAAAAATTGGCCCCCAGAGGAATGTTTCGCACGTCTCCCCGCGGAGCGCCCTAAATCATTTTGATGAACCCCGTATTAGGTGATAGAGACATTATTATTATCCCGAAGGGGCATTTTTCCTTGTCCTCGTTACACCCCCCTCTTCATCGTTCCTGTTTAAAGCATTGCCCTTACAAATGGCTGCAGATCTAGGAAATCCGAGTAATATAAATCTATATTATCCGTTGACATCGTCTCTCCGTAGATGGGCGAAGGGAAACATCTCAAAGACACGCGGACAAAATAAAATTTCATCAATGACAAAGACGATCGGAAAACGTCCTATATTGTGGAGCTCGAAGACGGCAAATGTACCGTCGTCGACTCTAAGATATGAACATCTATCTACAATAACAATAATATTGGGGCCGCATCTGGGGCCTCAGGCATTCTCGATTTTAATTGAAGTTTTCACTCGATTGGGTCGCACGAAAGACACGGTCGAAACGGGGCTTCCCAATCGGAAAATACATACACTGCCCTACATATTCTTAGTCCTTCATGTCGTATCTCGGATTTAACAATGGTTGACTGAACGACCTAATCATCAATCCGTCTATTAGAGAATTCCTTGCCTTGGTGCGTCTGCATATTGAAGTTTAAAAAAAAAACGAACGCCATAAAGGGCTGAAAGCGCGCCATATTTACACCAATAAATATGTAAATGGATCTTTCAAGTTCAATCGGTTGCCTGATATTGAAAAATGAGTTTTCATTATCGTGGAGGTTTGTCGTACAAATTTGATGAGAGAGGAAAGCACGGGAACGGATTCATTTAAAAACATGGCCTGCAATTCTGGAATTTTGACTCCGGATTCATGTTAAAGTTGAATCGGATAGTGAAAAATAGAGATTTTTGAATATCACCTTTATCGAATGAGGCATAATTAACAGAATTTTTAACTTTCGAATGAATATACCTAAAAATGAATCGTATAGTATACAATGAACAGTACCCTTTGTTAGCTTCGGATTCTTGGGAAGACTGCACACCTTCGACATTGAGAAAAATAAAGAACTGATTTGTCATTTGTCGATTCCACCTTTTGCAGTTACAATAAGCCTACGCTGGTCTACTATGCGCGCGGCTTACAGGTGCGCCCTCTCAAGTGTTCTACATAGCAAAGCAGCGCAGGCGGACAACTGTTTTTAGTTGGTTTCTTAGTACGGGCGCTGATGTACGGTTATTTTAGAAAAATCGCTAACTTGATTACAATACCTCCAATTCATCACGTTCAGCTGCAGTTATCGTTTCTGTCAAAACAATACGCAATTTAGATTGTTGCAACAGTGATGTGCCGTTAGAAATGATCGTTTTAGAACAACCGGAATAACTTCCATTGGAGACAACTGGCATCCCAAGTTGACATGTTCTTTTCGTGTTCCACTCGTAGGATTAAATAAAAATTGAACTTGGGGTACCTCTCACATACCATTCGTTAGCCAAAACCGCCCCTATATTCTAAAAAATTAAGAATGTATTCATGCGTCCCAATGGCACGCATAACATAAATCAAGTCATCTCTCGTTCAGCAGCTCCTTGATTACCGGTTTGTATCCGTTTCTAACTTAAACAAAAGTTAAGGTTTTATACTCCAAGACGATATATTTAGCTAGACGGTCGCAAAATTGCCTCTGCAAGTGGCGACACCATTCTTTTTCATTAGATCCTTCTGAGTTTCTACTCAGGGGCGTCCCAAAATCCCGTAATATTCAATTCGAAAGTGACTCGGATTGCACGAGGTCGCAGCGAAATCCGATGATAATATCGAAGTTATAATTCGACAAGATATGATACACACGTTTGAATCTAATGTTTTAGGCACGAGCGAGGGATAATTTTTCCTTGGGCTGTCGTCTCCGACAATGGCAGTTTCACGCGAGCCGGATTACCGTAGTTTTGACCCCCTTTTTCACTCTTTTTCTCGAATACTGGAGCTTAAAGCCCGAAGCCCCGGGGGAAATTTCCTCTTTTCTCCAACTCGAAAAAATATCGAATTAAACTGGCTGCGTCTCCCGTCAGTAGGGAAGACTCTCAGGTGGGGGAGACTCTCAGGTGGGAGTCCATCGAGAAGGTGGCTTTAGCAAGAGCATGTTCATTGCGGCCTAATTAGACGGTGTTTTAAGAGCTGGCGCAGCTAGAAAGTTTAAATTGAAAGTTTCTAAAAATCAACCGAATCGAGATTCGCAATTAGCAAAGCACCGGCATAATAAGAAGTTTAATTATATTTTTTAATAACGAGCTCTCTTCTGGCAGAGGAAATAAGATTGCCTAGACCAAAGTTTTCACCGACCGACCAAACTTGATCATCTAATTACAAGTTAAAAATTCCCTTTGTAGGAGGGCGGGCACGAGTCAAACGGGCTCCCAAAGCGAAACCCAAATTATTAAAATTCAAATTACGTCCCGCGATGACATCGTCGCGACGCAATTCTTAGTACGGATAATTAACGATGTCTGCAACTCTCAGGGCGGCCACGTCATCGCCCATTACATCCAAATGACTACACAACCGTAAGATTATCCCTTGGGATCGTGCGCGCGACAACCCCCACGACTGTTACGTGTTTTTGATAATCATCAAAAACATTAAAGGTGCTGAGGGTCCATTTTCAAGATCTTTACCTCATCGTCGTTAAAATGTATAAATTTGTATATATTTTATAATATTTTCGCATCGCGGTGAGCAAAGTTCGCCAGGCCAAGGAATTTATGAAGAATTAAAAGGGACCACTTTATAAGTCTCTCATGCAAAACCGCCCATAGTTCATCGCGGCCCAAATGTTAACCTCTGGTTTCTTGAAGCCGCGATAATTGCGTTTTGAGCCCCCCGGGCACCTGATCTCCTAAATTTTCCGCCCGGTCGGTTAACCGCGGCTCTTTTCGGTCGCATTGGAGATGATTTAAAGGCGCACAATGGGCGCAATTTTCGCCAGCTAACCGCGGAATGTTTCATTACGCCCCCGCCCCCGTTCAACCCTAGAGGGACTCCCTATTTCATTTTCGATTCGTTGACCTTCCTTGGGATTGCTCTCCGGGAAGTCGGGTTATTAAATCGCTATCAGAGCCCGGAAAAATGCCTCCTTCAGGAGAGTCAAAAACAATTTCGACTGTCGTGCGTAATAGATTAAAAGGTGAGGAAATACTATTTGTACGAGGAGGGCCTATCATCAATCGCGTCAAGTCGAACGTCTGTAATTCCGAAAAATCATTTTTCAAGCTCTCAATCCTTGCGAAGAGATAAGGACCTGCTTTATTTCCGTAGTAGGTATAGTGAAGCTCTCTTGATATCCCGCTTTTCGGAACGTCTCGTTATTGGCCTTTGTCTGCGGTCCTGCGGCTCGTTCAGCACACTTTCGTGTAAATGAGTAAAGTGCTGTAACACTAGTTTCGGAAATTTCGACCCAATTTGATATTCTTGTTTAAAGAAAAATAAAATAAATAAATGACCGATAGTAAACTTCAATCGCCACTTCCACAAACGAGACTATTTAGGCGTTCTAAACATAGGCAGCTAGTTTTCATAATTCAGGCTCATCTTCGGATATGGCCATCTAATATCAAAAACTAATCAAATACAGCTCTGTAGGACTTTCGGCGAGGGCCAACAAGTGAATATTTGATGATGGCCGTAAAGCGAGCACGCGAAAAACGAAACGTATCCGAAATGATTCCCTTATACGTGGGGACTGAGCGCTACCATCTTATGCATTACGTCTGCAGATAGGAATCCCCCAGGAATCAGGTTCGCTCGCTCCTGGATGGGTCTCGAAGGTTGGAGGAAATCGGAGATAAATTCTCGCCGGTGGCGGCGCGGGGCGCCCTAATTGCCCCCGCTGAATATTTCAACAGAAGGTGCAGGAGATTGGTTTAAATTTTTCAGGTGTTTCGTACCGTTACAGTTTCAACTATGGGTTTGATTAAATTCCGACTCCCGTCTGCTTTTTTGCGGGGCGGGGCCCCTTTTCGAAGGGATTATCCCTCTTTAATAGTTAGCTTTGCCGAAAAACCTTAAGCGTTCGCCGCAAGAAGATAAACGCCTGCGTAATTTATTTCGCTGACTTCGGGTCGACTCATCATGAAAAACGCATTTGAGTGAGCGAAACAACGGGAATGACAAACGGGCGAAGACAAATTCGAGTTGCAGGAAGCAAAATCCGAAAGTTTATTTAATACCAGGCCACTGCCGCAGTTCTCCTGTAATAGACCCTCAGCTGAACGAGCTGCAGCTGCTAAATATTTTACGGCTTCCAGTGTTGTTTTGCTTGTTTGCCCGCCATCGTCCATATTAATGAAGATTTATTTGCGCAGTGTGTATGTTTTGGATGACCTTAAGACGTATGAATTTTTAAAGCCGTGTCACGAATTGGGGACCGAAAACCACATGCCATTCTAAACGACTGGAAACTTTTATAAAGGGTTAATGTACTTTATGTCCGAAATTTTTCCTATCAGAAAAGTTCTACATTATGTGTCCAAAAATTCACCATCCCTTCACCAAATTCCAACATTCTCGGTCAACTTTGGTCTCTCACACTTGTTTTTTGGACGTTTCCCAAATCGAGGAATTTTATTTTCAACAAAAACAAATGAAAAACCAAAGTTTGGCAGAGAATTTTGAAATTTGATATAGGACCTAGATGTTGATTTTATTTCGACAACTTTTTCTTCGTATATTTCTTTCATTGTATTTGTCACATGAAATGTGCATTACTTCGCAGCTTTTTTGCAAATTATATTACAAATTATTCGTCAACGAAGCAATACTGAATCTAAAAAAAAATGAAAACTTAAATATGGAACTTCTGCTAGTTAGGAACAGGCAATATAGCTTTGAAGAGAGATACATTCTGATGGTGAGGAGACTGATCAGCGAAGTTTATTGGATCAGCTGCTTCCTGCAGTGCCTACACTATCCAATCCTAAGAATCTAGTAGATTAAACAATTCATTGTTCGAAAACTCGAATATTCTGAAGAAAAATAGATATAAAAGATCAAAAAGATAATCACTAACTGATGGACGTCAGTGCGGCCGTCCAAACCGAATTTGTGATTTTTTAAATGGAATTCTCGATATTCGAACACATTTTCGTAGGTTTTGATACTTTCCCGAATGTGTCTTTGGATTCCAGGTCTACAAACACGATCGCCTTTACGAGTTAAACAAATTTGAACTTCGATGGAATTTGAAACAATCGCCAGAAAATAATGGCTTCTCTCGCATGCCCAACTCGGAGGCGCGGCTTAGCACCGAATAACCTTCAATACAATAACGTTGTCGTAAAATTTCTAAGGGAAACTTTGAACGTCACTTTATCTGCTGAAGTGTGAAAGATGACAACACACGAAGGCGGACAATGGCATTGTCCCGAATATGTGTAACGACGTGTCGCCTCCGTTACAAAGGCCGGCAAACTGGTGCGCCCCATAAAGTTTCATATCTCGCGAGAGGGTCGAATTGATGCCGCCTGCCACCACTCGAAAGTGGCGAGATTCGTACATAAAAAGAACGAGTCTTCTTTTGCCAGAGACACCGAAAGGAATTTCCTTTTCCATGATGGAACACGGCCCAATTATCTGTCTCGCTCGCTCGCTTGCACACTTGTAGGAAGGCCATTATTACGAGGCTGTTTGCAGCCAAGGCGTGACGATTGCACGGAGACGATAATTTGAGCCAAATGCATGTTAAATGGGTTAGCAGTTTGTTTTCCTTGTCTATTAGACACCGACCGACATCTTGTTTGTTTATCCATTCACACGGGCCCAGCTTAATAGCACGATCTTAAACACTGCGAAGGGACACCCTAATGACGATGTCGAAAGTGATGTGCCACGTGGTGACAGAGCACGGAAAGGGGTGGTGGGAAAGTATACTGCACAATGCAAGTCCAAGGCACAACTTCTTGATTACATAGGGTGTCCGTTGCTGAACCTCGACAAGATGGATTATTCGGGCAAAATTGCCCGATTCGAAGTTAATCGAAAATGCGTAAAGTTTCGAAAAAATCGTTTCGTTTTTGCACTTTTTCATTTCATTAAATTACGATCTGAACGTATTCTAATCTAAACAAATACAGAGGCACCTCGTATTGGAATTTGAGTTTGACATTTAAATGAAGCTGGTATTAAGAGTATTGAAGAATTGCGCCCTTTAGTTTAAAACACTTTTATTTCCTTTAATCTGTAGAAATAAGACCGAAATGCATGCACCCCCGCCAAGCTTAACGATCAACCGCGCAAAAAAAGAACATATTTAACGGTATCAAAACCCCTAAAAAGGCGTCGAAAGGTGCTTGTCTAAATTCAAAATAGAAGTTTGAAGGAGGGAAAGTTCCCCCCGTCAATTAGCCGAAACTCCGGTGGAACTTGACGGTCATGGGCGGATAAGGAGTTGTGTAAACGTCGAATTGGAGGATCGTTCCGCGGTGTCGAGACATTTTTACTGCCCCATTTATGCCGCGGAATGGGGTGTCGAAATTAAAGTGCGGATTAAAAACGATATTGGCGAACCCGCTTAGGCTCGATGGGCGATATTTCAGGACAGTGATATCATTACAAATCCTAATTATTGCCTATTTATCCTCGGAACGAGGGTGATTTGCGACTGCACCCGCAACACCGCAAAACTGCAACAGTTTAAATCGAACCGTCAATCGACGGACGTTTGCACATTTAGCAGTTTAAAAAATCCTTGTATGTCGCATCGGGCGATTTCCATGGAAACAAATTGGACGGCTCCGGCTTAATGGGCCATTAAAGAAAATTTGCCAAATTCAGCATTATATAAATTCCAAGCTTTACCTTATCTTAGCGCTCCCGGCAGTCGTCTCGAGCCTGAACTAATCCCAAACAAAGACTCACCTGGAATAAAAAAATATATATAATTAGCAAAGTTTTTATTTAGAATTTTTAAGAAAAAAAGAACTAAAATGCAGGGAAAGTTTGAGCGCCTCAATATCCTGAGGGGGAAACCGTTCTATTCAACCATCCAGAACCTAGAATCGTTGTGTTTTATTGTTTCCGCTGCTCTGGAAGAAGAGCAGAGAGATTTTGGCAGAAAATAACGCCTTGTTGCCAATAGTCGCTTATCAAACCCGGTTTAAGGTCAAGTTTAATTGAAGGTTACAGCCAAGAAAAAATAACTACTTATGCGACACGAAATCTAACCTGACCTGGACCTAAAGCAATTAAAACTTTTAAACCAGAGATTGCCGCGAGTTTAAAGTCCTGAACCGAGCCTACAGGAGCCTATTGACCGGAAAACTAAAACATACAATGCCCGGATAAATATAAAGCTGCCGCATGCAAGCTGTTTGACCCCGATGTTTATAAATATTAAACTAATCCCTGAAATAGAGCCGATGCATTTTCATTTCCAACCTGTGCGTGTCATTTATTATCAGACACATTGTCGCCCAATCCAAAATGGCAGATTAAAAATCCATTTCCAAACGTTGAAACATATTTTCCCAGTTTCAGATTATTTGTTTATTCATTTGGATCCGGGTGAGACAAGAACGGGCATTATCTGGCAGGGATTTTCAAATATCCAGATTGACTTCCCTTTCGGACAATGGCAAATTAAATTTGGATCGCGATAAAAATGTATTTAATTGGATTTATTTTTAAGACAAATGATGACGAGGCCGAAATGCAAATCAAATTAGATTCGCAGGATTTAGTTTGACTAATGGCAAAATGGAAGGGTCGGATTGCAGCGACGAGCCCATTAAAATGTTTGGAAAAAGCTTGCCGGAGCATGGAAAACATGGTTTTTCTATAACTAGCCGAGTGAGATAAAACAAAATAGGAAATTCGTTCTGTTCCATTTTCTTTTTTTTGCAACATTCGACTGGATGAATTAAACCTTTTTAGGTCAAATTGAAATTTTCTGCCAAATTGAAAAATCAAAAGTTGAATAATTTCTATTAAATACTCACTTCTCTACTTCACCAGACAAATAAACCTTGAATTAACAGAAAATAGTAATAAATATTTATTTGGGTACTTAGCAACTTTCTGATTATTTCCTGGGAAAATGTTTAGCTTAAAAATGTCTCACTAAAGATTAGGCATATATTTATAGACTATACTTTCATCTATTATACAGGGTGTTTCTTAATGATAGGCCGTAATTCGAATGGCGCATTTCTGAACTAAATTCAAATAGAAAAGTTCATATAAATATGTGTCCCAGAAAGTCTGGTTTTCAAGATACAGGGTGTCAAAAGTTGAAAAAAACTGATTTTTTATTAATATTTCAAAGATCCTTTTGCCAATTTTGTAGAAATTTGGCTCTGTTGTTCATTATAATAAGACGCTAAGTTAGTACTAACTAGATGATAATTGTGACTTCCAGTGGCGTTCCGGGAGGCAGTCTACGAATAATATTGACAAAAAAGTGTACTTTTTTTTTATCAATATTAAATATATAAAATTGACTTTTTAAAAGGTTTTGTATTTTTTTCGGACTAAGCAGCTAAAAATGCACCTTTTTCGTGTCTTATTATTAATTTGTATCTTACTTCCTTTTCAAGGAAAAAATAAAAACCACTTTATAGCATTTCGAAAAACTATTAAAATAAAATCAAGTTAACTTTATTCTTTGCACAGTAAGCCATTTTTACAATATTATAAATAAAAAGTAATAAAAATTTAACAGAATATTCACAAAAAATGTTGTAAATGACCAAATGCCACTTCTATGCAGGCTTCTGCTTTTCTTCTCATCGAGTAACCAACTCTTTCGAAAATTGACGTGGAAATGATGAATGTGCCTTTTGAATTACGGCCTATCATTAAGTAACACGATGTATAAGGTGATTGTTTATAGAGTTTAAACATGCATGGGCATATTGAATATCTACGAAGTCAAATTGGAACAAATTTACGTAATTTGGAGCTCAGTAAGATGCTATTTTGGAATACCGCAATTTCAGAACATATTCGGAGACAATGACTGAAACTGGCACTTTAAAGCGGTAATTTCTTGCCCGACATGGTATTATGAAATAAATCAGGTGTTTGGTGTCAAAAATCAGTTAGTTAAACCGGAATCCAAGTTTACGCAACATCCACCTTTTACATCTGAAACCCAAGTCATTGGATTTATTCGGATATTATACGAGTAGTAGCTGCGACCACATAGAAAATGTATATCTCGTGTAGCTAATAGAAATCTGTGTGACGAGTGAAGGGAAGACCCGCAATACGACACGAACAACACAAAAAACCTTTCCTAAGGAATTTACGCTGAATAACCTCAAAAGATATTGCAACAACCTGAAGAACACAGGGGTAACAAATTAGGTGATATTAACGATGTTTCAAATTATTCTGGTTTTTGATGGAAATGGAGTACAGCTTTTTTTTCTTTCTGGAATTCTGTTATTATTCACTGCACAATGGCATGCACAATATTAATTTTAATCGAATAGTTATAGTAAAGCAAAGTTTTATTTATACACTTGCAAAATCGATACTGTGAATTTTTTACATTCTTCTCCTGAACATCGTTTATTCCAGAACAATTCAATTTTTGGCACTAACGTATATGCCAGCCTAACTTCATACAAATCTCTACATAATTAATGTAACAACACAATAAAGAACCCGAACTAACCCGACTAATGGAAAGATAAAGCTGTGCACTGCTCCATGGAAATCCAAGCAGCCAGAGCTTTTAAACGTCATAATAACAAACCAACTTAAATGATAAATCTGTTTTACCTGAACTTTACCGGATTAAACCATTAAGGTAGCACTCTCTAGTTAGATGCAATAACACTGGCGAAATTTCCAGAAATAATACACAATATTCCGTTACTATACAGTTACCTAAAATGAGGTTGGTTTCACCTTTTTTTAAGCAGGACTTAGATGGAACGATGGAATGAATCAGCTTTTTAAACCACCAATAAAACATCCCTAGAAAATGCTTTATGGGGCCACTAAATTAGCAAGCGGGCACATAAATTCTTAACAAAATACTACGTTTAGTTTTTTTGAAACGGAGATTTAGTGGCGTCTGGCTTCGGAACTATACACAAGATTTTTCTTTCGGTGCTGACAAATGCGGAAAGATTGACGTCTGGAAATCCTGGAGCATCAATCAACGTCCCTCTTTCTGGCACACGAAACTTTCAATTTCCCGATTCGGCAAACATTAGGAGGCGATTTCGCGCAGTGTGTTCGGAAAAATGTATCCGAAACTTGTGTTGCTGGTCGCCAGGCCCCGGGCCCGATACGAACTTTCCTTCGGGATAAGTTAAAATAGGAAATAAATGTTTCAGAAAGTTTCTTGCGAGCGGCAATAACGGATGGGCCCGGGACGTCGACGGAACGGATTATTTTAAGCCGTTTTAAAATTCAGCCCGAATGCGGGAAATGTTCCGGAAAATTTGAAAATATCCGCGTTTGATGAAGCTTTTCCTCGAGACCTATTCATATTGTTTCGTCTCCCACCCCAAAAAGGAAAAAAGACGAAGCAGATGCTGCCGGAACACACAAATTCTGGTTTTATGAACTAATTTAGTGCCCCCGGTGTTTCAGGTGGAGCAGCCTGCTTCGCCTCCAACAAAGGCTTACTGATAATGAGACTTCTGTAAACCGTTTTGCCTAATTTATTGACACCTTAAAGACTGGTTTTTGTAGTTCCAACTTCGCCCTCGTTCTTTCGGGACAAAACAGGGACGACTCGTCGATTATCCCGCCTGCAAACGTTGTCAAAGTGGCCTAGTTTACAAGGCAGTAAAAATGCAAGAGAACGTTCTTTAAAACGAACTCGATTTGCGGGGAGTGAAAATGGTGTCTCCTACTCGATTGCCGGAGCCATTAAATCGACAATAACTTAAAGGGGAGTACAGATAACGACTTGAAAGTTAAAAAAGTGCAGAACGTGTTACGGTCCGGAATTAAGGAGCAAGAACAAAGAAAAACAGCGGGCCCGAGACGATATCAGACCGAATCCAGGTACGAGTTTTATTGCGAAGCCGGGGCTTAATGAAATCTGCAAATGCCAGATTAAATCGTATCCTTGGAAGAATAAACAGGCGAATATGTTGCAGCCGGATTTATGGCATCTAGGGGACGTGAGATTTTTCGCTTTTAAACGGATAAAATTGAAACTTTTCCTTCAATGAGAAGGAAAATTTATCTCCTCGCGCTCATCCACTCCGCTCGAGCACCATTTGAGGTTATAACTTTTAATAAAACCTTATTTACAAAAATATATTACTCGAGCCTGACTGCTCTCCTTTGCCGCGGTGATGCTCTTCATGGACCATTAAAAAATTCCCGACGCCCTATGAAATTGCCATTACGGGGCCGAATTACTTGCGAGGTCTTAAAGGGCGGATATTCGATTTTCCGGCATCGTCGGGAGAGAGAAGGAACAACGTAATTATTTTTTATTAGACGAATGACAGGGAGATAGAGCGGAGCTCATTATCGATTCCTTTTGGGGCGCGCATCAATTCCAACTTAGCAAATAGCGAAACGGGGCCTTCCATCAATGATTCTTTTCAAAAATGCTGATCGCGGCGCTATGTTATCTGCAGAATCTTCCATCACCGAGGCCCGGCGTAACTTGCGAAGAACGACTTTCAATGGGACGCAGTCTGAATACTGAATGAGACTTTCAGTTGCTGCACCAAAAGATATTCCTGCAAAATCCGGCCGACGTGGACCAGTTTTTTTAGTAGATTATGCGAAACTTTAAGAAATTACTTTCAAGTGCAAGAAATAGATGTTGCTTCGGTTGGATGAGCAAAATTAGTCAAGGTACTTACGACGAGGTAAAACGTTGCCCTTTCCGAAAGGACAAAAACGAGCCGGTTTACCAGCACAAAAAGACACAAAGCACAGTCGTAAACGTCATAAAGTTAATTAAGCGCAAAGCGACTTTTAAGCTCGGTCCGCTATAAATCAGGTCTCGCGAACTATGGAACGTCGCTGCCTTGTAGCTGATCCTAATCGCCTTACATATTACTAATTAAATTAACGGCAAACCAATTATGAACGCCAACGTTCTAATGCCGCACATACATATTATACAGGGTCTTCGGTTCATTCGAAGGAATGGAGTGCACGACGTACGTAATGAACAAACTGAGAAGTTTTCAATATCGCATCGATCCGGCCCTCGGGGATTGGGCTTCAAAGGAGATAAAGCGGAGGTTTCCCCGACAAACACTGATGGCAAAACGAATAAGCGGTTATTAAATTTTCAAGCAAACAGTTCATATCGGGCCATGGGGAAAAGCTTTGAATATTATTTACACACGCAAAGACGTATGTTATTTGAACTTGTGGGGATTTTCCACCCCCTGGACTTGAAGCTGACAGGGTGACGTATTGCCATTAAATGTAGAAGAAAAAAATCGTAGAAGGAATTAGGCAAAAGATAACAGATCTGAAATAACAGATAATAGTGCATATAATAGTGTTACGGGTGGCGTGCGGCCACCGCAAGTAAAAGACAGTGGCAAAAAAAGGGTTTATCGTGGGCGCTCGACCGAGTGATTTATTGCTTACTTTTATGTATGTCGAATATTCCAGTATGTTTGTTTATATTAATGTTTGCAGGTTCGTATGAAAATTGTAGATTCTTCTAGTCACAGGCACCTTGCCTATATAAGGAGAACCTTGTTAAAAGTGATTTGGTCTATGAGTAGCGCAATTATAAAAACGAAACGAAAACAGTGATTTATTAGTGAACTATTAGCTGGCGAATTGGAGTTGTGTTTACTTGTCGAGTTAATAAAGTGTTTACGTTGAAAGCGAGCACAGTGAAAGGATTCGAATTCACGAAGTCGCCACAATTAGTGTCAGTAGTGGGGGAAGAGATTTCCCGTGGGACATTTGAGGCTTTGTTTGCTTGTGCTGAATTGTAAATGAGTGCTTATCTGCCGGAGATTGCGCATTTTATGTCAGCGACTGGAAACCAGCGCAAAGCAATGAAGGGTCAACTTGCCGCGCTGCTTGCCCTTATGCAAGAGCAGAAGAAACATCATCAGGAGCAGAAGCTGTCCAAGAAGGAACAAGAGAGACATTTCCACGAGCTGAGAGCGAAACAGAACCTTCTAATTCATTAGTTTGTAATTTCCAGGATTTCTGAACCACTTACCTCAGATTCTACGTACAAACGATTATAAAGACACACGACTCTCGAAAATCTATGACCTAGTAGTAGATTGTGGCATGAAACCCCTCGTAGATATGACTCTCATACAAACGATCACAAATTTTAAAACGAATTATTTTCAAAAAGCGTTATCAACTCAAGCAATCGAAAAACATAAACACGTGAATCCGAAACGGGTCTTTCAGACATAATTTTCGCGGCCCGAAAAGGCTTTTTTGTCAATAGAGATTTTGAAGTACACGAGCACCTATAAACATTAATTCCCGCTAACGATGCACGAACAGAAAGGGAACAGTTTTTGTCCCTTTGTAATCTGGAAACGTGCTTATGAAAACAACGAAAATGGAAATTGGATTTGCGTATTTTGTTTTCCCTCATCCGGACTGCGCTGATGCGCAATATAAATTAGTCTTAAAACTGAATAATACAAGAAGGTAGAGTCGCAAGTTAAATCTCGTCTGGATGCAGGAGAAACTTTAAAGATCAACGTCTAAGCCGACGGGAAAACTGGCACGGCATGGCAGGAACACGGCAAACTGGCAAACAATCCGGATGAATTTCCGTTCCCATGCTGATTGCCGTACGCCAAGCGTACGTGTGGTTCTACAATTCCGCCGTTTTGGCCCAAGTTTTCCAGTTTCCGAGGCCAACTTTCCAGTTTCAACTAACGATGAGAGTTTCTTACTTACCTAGAATATCACGGATTATTAAATAACCGACGTCTATAGGGAACAACATTGTGACGTTCGCCTTGCGAGTTTTGGTCACATTTTCCAGGTAATGTTCCAGCAATTCGTACGGATAATGTGCTTTTGATTGAACATCGTGTTGAAGTAGTAAACTTGTAAACTGCTCTTTCTACTGCTAGTGTTTTCACATGCATTACATAATACTGAATGTGTATTGCGTCATATTAGGAATTTATATTTCACTTTGAAGGTACTTCAGAATGCGCTTATATTGATGACTTGTGTAAAATAAATGTCTGTTAAGACACCGATGAAGAATCTGTCTATCTATCTAGCTAATTAATTGAACATGTATAGTCCACCGGTCAAAGACATACCTTGACGTCTAGTAAGCAAAAACAAGCGATTTATTATCTGATCCTTCGCGGATGCACCGAGTTTTCCCTCTCAACCAGAGAATCGCCAAATTAACCGAGACAGTTTCCCCGGAAAGCGACTGACGTGCCCGGAAAATATCTCCATAAAACTAGCAACCAGGTTTCACTCACAGCCACTCTGCCGGATTAGTTTTCTTCGTGTTCTATTCTATGGCCGCCTTTAAATTTGCATTATTTCGCTCGGCCAGGACCGGAGTAGCTCTGAAGTAGAAAAGAAGACTAATTCATGGCTGATTGATTCGTCTTGTCGCAGTCGAAGTGTGTTAATACCGCAAATCTTCGCGCGGTTCCCGCGACTTAACGCGACTTGACGTCCTGGAAGCTCCAGATTCTGTCTGTAAGCCGTCTTTTCCAGAACAAAGCTCCCGTGTCGGGATGCTGTTCCCTAAGGCGCGTGTTTAATAATTTATTTGGGGCACATTTTCGCCGCTGCATTCGCCCTCTGCTGCGGAACAAGCAATGCGATTAGACGTTGCAATGGTTGTTGCCGAGTTGCCTGGAAAAATTCAATCGTTACACGTTCCTAAACGGGGCTGTTTCTATGTTAAGCAGCCGACTTGCTAAATCGATGTATGAATATAAAACCGGTGCAGTTTTCGCATATAGACTTCCTCTTTGTAATCCGTTCCAGAGGGGGTAAATAATAATTAGCCGAAACTAAGACGGTGCCCGGGGGCGACAGCGCCAAACAAAAAGTCGCCGGTGCCGTCACTGGCGACACAAAAGAGGGATGGAAAGCGACGCCTTGGGGTTTTCGCGAAAATAATATAAGGAACGAACACCGAATAAAACTGGAGATTAAAGCCGTATTCCTTCCAGTTGTTTAAAGACAAATAATGCCGTTCCCCGGGTTATTTTCCTTGCGTGTTTGGCATACAGGGGTTTAACCATAGTTAGGCATACAAAAAATACAATTTAAGCAGCAGAAGTTGCCCAACAGCCGAATAGCAATAAAAATTTTTAAATTAAGGTGGCTGTCAATCTTAACTCGCAAGAAACGTTACCTACTTAAGTCCGCACCCAAAATTCACTATGGTTGATAGGTTTAGTGAACGCGAATTTGGAAGTAATATGTTTTAGGCAAAACTGCCGATAAAATCTGAAGTCTATAGACCTGAGCTAGGTCAAGAAAAGTAGGCAGCCTCCCATTACGTAAGCCCACGCCTTATCGGTTATTGTAAACCGTTAACCTTAAAGATAAGTTATAAATAGCTTCATTAGACGAGTGCATAGTTACGAGGTAACAATGGCAAATTGTATATTTAAAATCCATTAGAAAGTCCATTACAGGCGAAGAGCGCCAACATCTGGTACACCGCTGAGTAATCGTTAACCCGAAATCGACTTAAGCCTACAGAGGAGCTTAACATCAAAATCGCCGAGTGAAATTCATAATCACTTCAGGTAAATGTCAAATGTGAATCGACTTTCGGTGCAATAGAACGAGACGAACCTTAAAAGTAAACACCAGCAAAAGTGAACGACCCAAGAACGAACATCTGCGATGATGGTGATGGTGAATCGGTCAAGGTTTGGTTTAGTCCACCCCTCTCGTGAAAAAAAAAAGATTAATGGCATGGATGGATTGGGTAACCTTAGAGTGGTTGATTGATAAATCCGAAAACTATCTAATATGGTTCCATAAAAGGAAGACATACCTCACCATCAGCTTTAACTAGATAATAAAGGTTTAGCCAAACGAAAAGAACTTGTATGAACCTAAACTGAATTTTGCGATTATTGTGAGGTGAGTTGTTCCAAATTTTCCTAACTAGATATCAACAATCTGCATGAGGAAACTTTATGGGTGTGAAGAAATAAAAATCTTCTTAATAATTTTCCAAAATTCTAATTATACAAAGACGATATTTTTCCTGTAAAATTCACCTTGGATATTTGCTTTACTACACTTTTGTTTATTTCCTAATTAAATTTTCAACTTTCAAGAATTATTGAAGAGATCGCTGGCTACGAAAAACAAAACAAAACAATGCATAATTATTGATTATCAAAAATTATAATCGCAAAAGTGTTTTATCAGCAGATTACCTCGCTTTTTTAAACACTTAAATATCTTAACTGTTTAAATTTCAGTTAAATGAAACTGAAATTCGCATTCAAATCGAAAACTACGCAGCAGTTGAAACTTGAAACGAATAGGACTACATCAAGTTTCATTTCTTCAGCAGACAGTTTTATCGAGAACTGTCTTGATTTGATGAGATTTCTCTAATGAAAGAGAGAATCGTAAATCTTGACATTTGGCATATGAAAAATTACCTCTATCTGGATAAAAATGCTTAAGACAAATTTGAAATGAGAAACACTTCATTACCAAACATTTGCAAGTTACTGTGTAGCTCAGCTTATATTAGCTTTAATAGTGTAATACCTTAAAATGGAATTCAGGTGATACTTTCCCGATGCGTAACTTACCTTCGTTCAATTCCTCATGTTCGTTTATAGCGCTAAAACTTTTTATTGAAGCAAAGATCGCGTTCAGATCAAATTCATCAGATCGTCAGATTTTGTTCCATCGTTGTTGTACCCAATAGGGGCTTCCTGAACAATTAATTGGTCTTTAAAATCTGATTTCTCATTAATATCATGAGACCACTACCGACTTTCTATATACTTATTCCTTTCTAACATCTGCCTAACGGTGGTGCGCCACGATATTTATCTTGGCAAATATCTCACTTTTTCAAACTCGACCAACCAATCATAAGATCTTATGACTATTTATAACATTCAATTAAATTTTTTATTTAAATTTTAATTCATCCAATTCTCCAGTGATGCAATAACTGATCAAGGCCATTTTCACTTTTTTTGTGCGAACACAATTTAAAGGTTTCCGGACGCTCGGTGTAATACATGTAAACCATATACAATCGATGAGGCCTTGGGTGCAGTTCTAAAGGTGAACAAACCCAGGTGTAATTTATGTTTATGTAAATTTTATCTCCAGTCTGGTCTTCGTTTGGTTTGTTGGCGAAACGCGGCTCATGTTTGTTTAATAACCACTCGGGCGCGTGAAATTCGTTACGCAATCGCTTAATCATTATCGACAAAATCCAATTAAATGATTGTCTCTGATGGCTACTGTTGTTGCTCAGTGACGTTAAGAATGGCGCTCTTTTAGGAAACCATTTTCCATATCGAAACTGTTAAAGTGCATCGAAATGCCGCCTCAGTCTTGCCATTGCCATTAAGCAGAAAAAGAAAACCCATGCTGAAATTTCGCCATTATTCCCTTACGACCTCACCGAGAGCCTTGCAATCGTTACCACGGCATAATAATCCTTTTCTCTGAAGGAATTTTATTGTTTCTGGCCGTTTTGTTCGATCGCCGTGGGGAGGAAGAGCTTTGTTCGTTACCCCTTTACTCGCCCCTAATCCCCCTATGGATTGGCAAATCAACTAAGACGGACAGTGTCCTTCGGAGCTAAACTCGTTCTTCGAGATTGATGAATAAAATTAGACCAATTTACGATTAGTCCGTCCAAACTTGGAGGTCTCGGCGATAAACTAAAGGAATAAAAGGAACATTGAGGCGTAGGAATCAGCTGATAAAACGAGGGGGCGAGAGTGAACCGGGCGATAAATACAGCCCTGAATATAGGTTAAACTCAATTTGTGCTGAGCGAGAGGTCTCGAAAGCGAAACAATGGAGGACTTCCTCGATTTAATTAAGTGCCACAGACCTGGGACGATTTTGACTGAATTATTTTGCCTATTAAATAGGCGAATCTAAAGCCAACTAGTTTTGTCCGTTCTCTATGACTAAAGCCGATTTCACTCCTGCAAGCCTATTAAGCCACGCCATTTTAACTTTTATCCAAAAAAACTTGGCGATATGGAAACCTTCTTATATCATGCAATAAATTCGTTTATTTTTATGATGATGGTTTTATTACTGCAGCTAAAAATAGGCTTTCACAGACCCTACTACAAAAATATAAAATAACTTATTGGCAATTTAAAGGAAAACTTGCCGATAACTTATCGTCGACTTCAATACAGCAAACACGGTCTAATCGCCCTCCGTAAACATCGCGACTCTTATCGTTTCCTAGCAAATTGTGTCACACATTTTTCGAAACCTTCTTCGATTAAATTCCTCTCAGGTTGGTCATTTAACACTTTTAGTCAAAAGTTGCTGGTGGTTAGACGGTGCAAGAAAAGCGATCGGTTCCGAGAACAATACACTGAGCGAACGTCTGGGGCCGATCCGCGATCGAATCGTAATTTAAACGATGAAGCAATTTAAAGTCGAACCTGTTTTTTGCCTTTTCTCCTTGCTTGGCAACAGATACGCTCGACTAAAGCGAGAATCGCCCTGAGAGTTTCAGACATCATCTGTGCATGTGTGTATGTGTCTAATTTGCTTGTCTCTTATGCCAGGCAAAAATCATCATTTGTATAGTCCAGGGAGAAACAACGGCTTGTTCATAGGCTGACAGCTTTGAAAGTCACATATACCGCAGCAATCCGACATTTTTATCGAGTATTAATGGCCATCAGTAATGACCCATATTCTCTTGAATGTAATCAGCTGTATACAATTTTTTTGACTCGACCATAATCAACACTTTATCAGCCTTAAAGATACTTTGGGCAAACTCTTGCTTTAAAAAATAAGTCGAAACGCTGGAGAAAATGTTTTGATTTTAATACATACAGTGCAAACATCTATTACTGCTGAATGATACATACTACAGAATAACCTCACAAAAGGAAAACTACCTACTGAGAGAAGTGTTAATTTTAAAATAACAAGGTTTTCACAACAACAAAAACCTTTCAATGAATACAATTATGTATTAAAGTTACTTCCCTCCCTTGTATAATCAGTATAATACAACTTTCCTCATTAAGATCGTTAATAAAGTCTGGCTAAGTCTGATGTTGTGGGGGTAACTTTTGTTTAAAGAATTTTAAAAATATAGAAAATTCTCTATGGAATACAGGTAAGCCTATCACAAATTAAATTTATTTTCTGATGTTTAAAACGAGTTTGGAAGCGCGAACTCTTAAAACGATTCATTTGGAAAAATTCAAAAGCCCTCAGAAAACCACAAAACTTCTTCACAGTTGCTTGATTCCACAAAAATTCAGACAAATACATTAAAAAAATGTAACTGTAAACACATTAGTAATTCTCTTCATAATCCATATGAAAATGGTATATCAACAAATACAGTCGATTTTCTGAAACTTACCACTGACAAATCTTAAGATTTATATTGTTCTTTTCTTAAATTTTTCAACGATATGCAATAGAAAATGAACATTCTGAACACAGTCACTCAGAAGAATCCAACGTCAGCCTATATTGAATTTAACAATGTAACGTAAATTTACTGTCAACTACGTTCGAAATTGCGATTTTGACTTACCACAGTTCTTGTTCGATATATTTAAAATGAGTTTTTTTTGTTTTTAATTTGTTTTGTATAACGCTGTCATTAGGTCAAATTGATTAAGGAAAAATTCAACCCCAGATGAATAATTATAAGATTCTTCGGATTCTCCAAATCTGCGCGTGCAGAAACGCAAGTGTAGAATAAGGACATTCAAAGATATGACCACCCTATATGATTTCCAACCAACATACGTTTCTCTATTACGTCACATATCCCTTACTTTGCCGCAATTTGGTTTTAACTTTTTTGACAAAGATCTCTTTGAAATCAGCGTTTATTCCCTTGGATTTGAATTGAAACGAAATCTAATTACCGACTCCCACCAACATTATTGAAAGTGGTCTTAAAATAATGTGAATAATAATTTATAATAATAATGAAAAATCGGCTTTCTTATGGAATTATTGTTGTCTCTATATTCCTAATAACGATAATTTCCAATATTCTCGACGGTCTGTCAAACGCTTAATATCAAAGAAAACGTGATCCACTAAATGCCTCATTACGTCTTTTTAAGGCGGTTCCATTGTCCCAAGTTTTCTCAGATCATCATTAATCTAAATAAAACCGACAATCAATCAATAACTTGAAATTCCTAGTGCTGTAAAATTTGCTTTGGGATGTTGAAGGATCTTATTAAGAAACTGAGAGTCTACAAAAGAAGCATTTCTTATCATTCATTCGTTTGATTATTTCGAATTAGAGAGCCTGAACTAACCAAATCCTTGAAATTCTATTTATTATATAGTTAAATTCGCATTTCACATTCTCAGACACTAAATAGTTACGTCAATGATATAGATGATGTGCCAAATACAGCAAGGTATTTGCGGCTTTTTCTAGTAGTAATTTCATAGATTATAAAACCAGATATATTAAGCCAAAAAAGCGCAGATGTTTAGTTTGTCAAATACAGGGTGTCGAATTTTTGCCATTTTACCTCTACCTAGAAAATCATCAACCTGTAGATTTATGCAATCGCTTGATTCATCTAGTGGTGATAACCCAAATATATATCTTTAGCGAAAATTTAAAACAAATATCTAAGGAACTGTAGGGAAGTTCTTGATGGAGTAAAGGACGGAGGTATCTAATACATTTCATTGTCCTCTCCTGCAAAAAAACTGAACAAGCTGCATACCTAAACTTAATACTCCACTTTCTTAGACCCCGAATTGATTAAGTTATATACATGCGCTTATATACCGACAGGTAACATACACGACAAACTACAAACGTCAGCGTAAAGGTAAGGTTAACTTAGCTACTAAAATATTGGTACAACTAGCGGTTACAACTGGAACTATTGATTGACGTAACGTAACGGTAACGTATTCTTTCCCCTAAGTACAAATTGCAACGAAAATATGCACAGCCCTTTGCCAATGTTGTAATTTCTATTTTTTGAAAAGATCCAATATATCTTCACGGGGAAAACCAGAAAATAGAATGTAAAATAAGTAAAATTATTATTTAATCAAATAACGATATCGTACCAATAATACAGAATAATAAATAATCGGATAAACAATAAATACTTGTATGTTTTCCATCAACAGTGTCAACCCGCAAATACTCAATTTTTGTTGGTGCGGCATAGTCGGTATTAACTTAAGTTACGTAAAAAACTGCATATTGCGCAACTTTGTATGACAAGTTTACCTTAGCAATAACATTAAGAGGGTTTATGAAAGTCATGGAGACTTTCATAAATCCTTAATTTAATTTAATTTTCTTGCGTTACATTAACGATACGTTAGGCGAATCTATAATTTCGGCTTAAGTGTTTCTAATTGCTCTGGAACGGTCCGACTTTCCAATGAATTTAGTACATGAAGGGGATTCTTACCTTAATGCTGTCGTAGCAGGCTGTGACGCGTCCATTTTGTACTTCGACGTTGGCGGGGGGATGTGCAAATTTGCATTCCGTGTCCGGTCTGGAACACTTCTGTCTCTGGAACTCCCTGCACACCTCCAATTGCAACCAGCGCGAGTCTTTGCCATTCAACAGGTTCACCATTGCCATCGTGCGCTGCTAGCGGTACTGCTAATTCGCAAAAAGGTACTACCACCGTTCGGGACTTTTTCCTCTGTTGAAACGCGTCTACGTCGCTTGGAAAACTCCTTTCACGTGCGTGTTAAAATTAACTATTAAGTCGAACTAGTATTATTGTCCATTTTTCGAGTGACGTTGCGGTGTACAGTACAGGTTTTGAGGAGGTTAACGCGAACTAAACTTAACGTAGCAACACAACAGCGACGTAGCTTAGTAGCGAACAGGCGAATAAGCGGAAGCGATTGTCACTTGTCGGAGGAGGTGGTTGGTTCGGTTCTAGCGCATGTTAAACTTCCTGGTGCTTGGTGGTGCCTTGGTTGGTGGTGATTTTTGACGTCTGCAAAACAAAAGCGAAGCGCAAATTAGACTATTGCGAGTCTCACTAAGTGATGAGGTCACTCGGTCGCGACTGTTCGGGCAACACTGCCAAAGTGTACCAAACGTCGCGACCGGCGACCGGCCCAGCACACGCGGGATGCTGCCTCATCCGACAATGTTGCCAGACCAACACGAGATATTATTGGACCACAAAAATTCTGCATGTAAACACAATTTGAAATATTTCGGCTGGATTATTAGAGAGAAATATAATAATAAACTTTGTGTATTAACATTTCAACTTTGCAAAGAAATGTATGATGGAGTGCAGCATTTGCAGATGACTTAAAGATTGCGATTGCACCAATCAAGTTATATCCCTCAAATGAGCTTATGGGCAAGGGAGTCTGCAGGTTCCTACGCAGCTTACACTGAACCTTCCCAATAGTTGTTTTATATGGAAACTATATCCAAAATACGTATAAAATCGCATGGCATCTGAAAATCACAATTGCCACATTTCTCTACTATATATTTTGTGCACCCGACAACGCAACGATCCGACAAGCAGTTTGATTGATCGCAGGGCCGAACTACGTCGAATGGAAGTTGAATTTATAAACCTATTAAAAATACATACACGATGGCATAGACAGGAGTTACTGCATCTACATATATAACTTCTGTATTTTTAAACCTGGAAGAATCCGATTAGAGCTTAAAAAAATCCCGAAAAATTGTAAAAACTCCAAGCACCGCCTGTTCATCGCTAAAAATCAGGTATATCATTATTAAGTAACAAGTGTAATTAGAGTAACATTTAATCACGATAAAGTTTCTGACGTCCATGATTCACAAATACTTAACATTTGGTTTATGAATTTCTCCCTCGAATATAACTCGTGCATCGAAAACTATCCATAAATTTTAAAACAAAATGCATTTCATATGCATCAGAAAAAAGGCATTCATGCACTACGTGCACACGTGCTTTTTTCGTCCCAAATTATATTCATGCATGTTCTCTAAAATTTCTCGATAATTTTCAATCCGCCTGTTATATTACACATGATTAAATTTTCAAATTGTGCGTCCGGCACCTCCATGCCATATTAGATATGTTCCAACAGAGAGGAAAACCGATTCCGGACCATCACAAACAGTAAGAAATATGCGTTGTATACCGGTCGGGATATATTTCATGCTATATTTTCTGCAATGTTTTTGATAAAAGAGAATTGATTTTCCTTCTTGTTGGAAGCGATCAATAAAGTCGAGCAACGTAGGGAAAGATAGAGATCATTAAATTCGTTAATAAAGTTTTTACCAATTTCACGTTATTTTAATGTTCCAGGCGCACGTCATTTATTCACCTTGCTGCTTTTAGGTCCAGCATTCTTTCGATAAAAATGTTGTAAGTAGTTAATTAGAAATAGCTAAACGGAAAGGCACAGTTTCAACAAGAAAAAAATTAACTCCCGATCATCGAAACCAGTGACGGAAATATAACAAAAAATATGTACAAGCAGATCCGATAGGTATAATGTTTCTGACGATTTGGAATCGGTTTTCCTCTGTTGAAACAGACCTAATATTGCATGGAGGTGACGGCCCACAACTTGAAAATTTAACCATGTGTAATATAACAGGTGCATGGAAATTATCGATCAATGTTAGGGCAATGTGCATGAATGTAATTTGAACACATACTGTACATACTTGGGACGTCTTCAAATTACAGTGCTCTAAGGGATTATTGCATTGTTACGTCACTGATACCGAGCGAGACTTTAAGTTAGTACGGACTCTAAACTTGGTTTATTGTCACAAATTATATAACAAATGTGACTAATAAATAGTATTAAGGTGCACTCTTTTCAATTTCATTGGTGCAAGTGCCTATAAAACATCAAATCACCCTTTTCAGTCTTCGCCAATTTAGCACAAGTTGCGACAACGTTATTAGTGCACTTGACAACCCAATAACAATTCTTTGCTTTACACTTTCACTTCGCTACATAAGTTACCTGGGTTACATGGGCCCTTTCTGCGTCACCCCGCGCATTGTACTAACCCGAGTTAACCTTGTAAAATGATTCATTCCTGAAAAATAAACCTGATAAATGTCAACAACACTCCATTCCTAGAATCGCGTTTACCAGACCCACGCACCCAACTACATGAGTAAAGTGTAAATTGTTGTGTCATTAAATTGGTACTACCATAAATTATAGCGACTATGACCTTGTTTCGGTATATTAGAAAAAGTCTTCGCTGTATTGGGTATATATGTAATTTATATATAAACATATATAATATATATTAATAAATATACAAATAAGGGTCTACGTCATGAATCCGAATCTTAAAAAACGTGGCAACCAGGCATATTATGGATCAGAAAAGGGTTAAGGGCGACGTCCATCTGGCCTTTAGACCGGTCATCGATGGGCGATTTGTGCTGCGGACCCTTTTAAACACATTATTATTATTATTATTGCTGATTCCTAAATAATGCATAAGATGCTGCGATTGTTTCGATCGAGGGGCGCATAATCATGGTCGGGTTTTTCGTATAAATTTGCGATCTGGGAAAGGGTTATCTGTGGGAAAATGTTAATTCGGCTTTGCGTTACTGCCCTTTCGAAGAATGATTATTTTCGTTCTACATGATGAGAACGGTATAATTGATGCTGAACTATGCGAGGAGCATAACATTTGGAGGAATAGCTACCGAAAAGGGGTTATTTGGTTATTAGAATCTCTGGTGAAGAACGAGTACAAATAAAAACTTTCTAAATGATGAAGTCACTTTTGAAAACGTCCATAAACTCGGACCTCGTTGTCGCAATCGCATATACAGCCAATTTAAAAAATTGCGCAACCTGCAAATTGTTTTTCGAGTGGAGGAGGAGGTTTCGTTTAATTTTTTCTGCCACCAACCTGATCAAGGAGTGATTAATCAAGAACCACCTGCTTGAGTGCACGACCCATAAGCGTTGATGTAATTTCGGCTTAAGTATCGTGGGCCGTGCCGCGGTCACGTTTCGGAAAAACAGCATTAACCGACCTAAATTCTTGTCTAAAAATATGACATTCGAATTTTCGTCAGTGCCGAGCTATGCACGCAGACGAGTCTTTCGTTCAGTTTCCAACGAAATTTCTTTACGCTAATAATAGCCGGAGTTTCTAGGCGGGCGTTTTGTGGAGCCCCTTTCCGAAGGATGCTAAAGCCGCATCCAGGCATTCGCTTCAATACACATACATGTTTATGCGAAGCGACTTTGATGACGTGACCATACATGTTCATCGCTTGACTGTTAACGAAGACGGTCACACGCTATAAATACAATAGTTATTCATCTGTGTGATTTATCTTAGCCTTCGACGATGATTATTCTAAATCTAAACTAAAGGGCCTGTTGTCCATTTGAAACACTCCCACGTCCCTATTTAGAAGCTATCAAACGGAATTTAAATACATAAGCGGCAGTAAAATTTGAGGAATTTATTCGGTGAGCCATAGGTTAATGAAGCGGGTCCCATGATCGTTCAAGACTCTACTCACGTCATGCCAAACAGGGCTGGCATAGCTCCATCTCAGTTACGCCAGAAATGTTTGTCGTTCTCTCTACGAGGGTTAAATGGCAATAGAAAAATATGTTACGAATTTTGGGGTTAATTAATCAGCAATAACAGCATTCCAACCCGCATACCTGGCGTCGTTAACCTAATGAAGACAAAATTGAATCGAAATAACGCTGCTGTGAGGTAACTGCTAATTAGTTAATTAGGCCCCATTTGCAGAGAACGCGCATTACTGATAGTTGGCTAGTTATACCAAGTTGCAAACATTCTTTGTGAGCAACAAAGGCAAGTAGTAGCACAAGGTACAATCAAAGTTTAAGGTTAGATCCCCTCTCCCACCCGGGGGGGCGCACATGGCGTTTACTGCCCACCGAGTCCGTCTACAAAATGCGACCAGCGGCGTGCAAGTTTCTCGGGGAGGCTTAATACCAATTAAAAATGCCTCTCTGTTTCCCAAAGACGCAGCCAGACGGAAGAGGAATTTAATACTGCAATATTTTATCCGTTACATTATGAAATTTTATGACTTGGCCCCCAAAGTGGCGAAACGAAACGAAAAGCGTCTCTTTGTAGTAATTAATTCAAAAATTCTCCGCTCCGAGGCGCTTTGACAGCATTACTTTTTAATGACATTGTTGACGCAACCCAAAGACAAGTCCCCTTCCTCGCGATTCTTGCCGAGTTTCGGCTTAATTGTTCGGCTTGACAGGCAAATTGCTTCGGGGATTGAAATGGGTTTTAACGCAAAAAATTCACCCAATGGCAAGGCCAAGATGTTCGATTTGGAAGGTTTTTCTGTTTCTGTTTTTTTTTGTTTTTTTTTCTGCTCTTCTTGTTTTCGCCTTCATGATGACGGATGTTCAGTTATAATATACTCATATATAACTGCCACAATATTAATTATCTAACAAAGTTGTTTTTATGGTTCCCTTTCGGATGATCGTCGCTTCGAATGACGGATGCACGGGATAAAAGTTGAAACTAGTGTGCCACGTGTATATCTATCATAATTCGAAATTACTGTGCAATTGCTTGAAGTGTAAAGGTAAATTCTGAAATGGTGAAAACACAAAATATTAAACATCAAGTTTAATATAAAAACATCGGATAAAAGTAAAAACTGTTTTAAAATTAAAAAAATTTAAAAAGCAGTGAATCTAAATAACGCTGTAGTTACATCAACCTTTACAAATCCCCACATAAATTTAAAAACTGCATCCACAAATGTAAATCCGTTGGATCTTAAGCTTTGATATGATAATTTTTCATTAAAACATGCCGTGAAGGCACTTTCTTATCGATATCCAGGATGTCAAGTTTTAAAGATTTTTTTTACTTCTTTAACTTTTTTACTTTACAGAATTCATAAAATTTGTACGGTGTCATTTTTTTAGGGTTCAACACTCTTTTACCATCGATCTAAACCCAGCAAAAATAACATATCGCGCTTTTTTACGGAGAGTTGTAAAATTTAATTTTGTATATTCCAGATTTTTGAACACCCTGTATATTATATATACCTGGTATATCTGATATTATATTTCTAGTTGAATATCAGTAGTGCCCCTGTCTTTAAGAATCTAGATTTTCAAACTAATCTCACAAACAATAATTAATTTACTATTATTTTCTTCCATCTGCATCATCATCATCAAGATTATTTCAGCCAAAATGGCTTAATTGTCATGTTTGGCTGCAGGAAGAAAGTAATACCGTTACCAAAAACGACAACTGTAAAAACTAAATTACGTAAATATAGATTTTTATCGTCAGTCTAATGGCGGTAAATATTTACTTTTACCTTTTATAATGCCGTAAATATTTGCGAATACTAAATTTAATAACGCCGGGTCCGGATAATGGAATCCGAGGTTTCAGGCGAGCCGGCAGGAACAGCAGGAACGTTGGCGTCCTTTTGTCTCCCGAATTTAGCCCATCAGGTCGGTTCAAATTAACAACGGTAATTATTTATTTAATCCCAGATTTATGTGGATAAAAACACTATTTGTATATTCTTTCGTGGCACACTGACCGTCACTTCATAATTGCAGGATTACCTCGGGTGCAGGACTGCAAATCCCAGTATAAATTCGTAAAGTCCACATAATTTTAAAGTTTCAACAATCGCTTTGTTATTCCAACAAAAGAGATTTCAGATATGATGTCGACAAGCGAACGGCTGTCGGGCCCTCTCCATTGTTTAATAAATTATCTAAAATTCGAATTGCAGCTTTTCTATACACAAAGTAGTCCGCTACTACTACTGCAACCTTCTGCTAATGCTAATCCCGACATGATTCAGGATTTGAGTACATTATCATCCATCCCAGAACCGACCTGCGTGGGGGTTTAACTTTCGAACATCAGCAACCCATTAAAAGTGGGTTTACATGTCTTGTAGTAAAATTTTTTGAAGGCTTAGATAAGTAAAGAATGGTCGCCCACCCAAGCAAGTAATTGAGGATTCTCCCATCCGATTCAGTATCAACTGATTTGCATTATTCCACGTGCAGGGTCATTAATTATAGCGACGTCATACAGCAAAGATGGCCTCGGCCCACGGTGACATTTTAAAATAAAAATTTAGCGCACCCGGTGTTGTGACGTGCATTTTCAGGCAGCCCTAAACTAATTATCGACGATGGCACAATGCACTGGCCGTCATCGAAATATTGATGAGAATTATTTAGGGAAAATTACCGTTTTGTGATATACATTAATGTCATGATTTGGGACCAAATATATATGGAAAAGTGTAAGAAATTCTGATGAAGGTTTACAAATTTCATATGGTTCAGACTGTCCTTGGAATCACACTACGTCAGTGGCTCTTACGCCGATTTGTAGTGCAAGGTTTTCTCTTTAAACATTGATATTTTCAAACTAATTCTAGAGCAAACAGTGAAGCGTGCGTGCGCAAACAGTGAAGCTATAAAAAAAAATAAAGCAACTTCAACAACACGGTTAGAATCATTCTACGCCAATGACATTCAGGCCAATTTGGTGAGCTCTATTAAGCAATATTAATTCAGGGTAATAGATTAAATACACGTACAATAAGACGCAGCAAATGTGGAGTGATCAGCCAACGAAAAAAATTAAGTTAATTCGTTTTGAGTTTTATTTTGAAACACGAACAAGTTGCGTCCGAATCAAGTTCGAACGAACTGCGAACTTCTTTATTCACAGGAATCACAATTCGATGTTCGTTCGATCCTCATTCGGTCAGTGAATAAGCACCTTAAGTGAAGAAGTGTAATCGAACGTATTCTTCTGCATGGATTCCTTTCGTTTCTCAGTATTCACACTGATCAATAAAAGGAACGAACATAGACGTTTGTTTATTTTTTCTCTAGAAGGTGTCGTGTATACAGTTTCAAAACTGTTAAACAGTTCTTTTTTCCATTCCAAAGATATCCATGACCTTTATACAAGTCAATTAGATGTAAAACTGGAGTATTAGTCCACTCCATAGTAAATAAGCGGCTCTTTTCAGGTTAGTCCAGGTTACATTTGAACCCTCGTAACTTTTGACGTCCATAAGAAACGCATTGATGTCACAATGACAACAATTTGTCATAAAAAATTGTCTTTCCGTAATGCACCATGCTCGGGTTCAGCTCAACCGCACTTAAGTGACAAGGGTCGGGTTTAAGTAAACTAAGCTCAAGTCACGATTCACATCTCGGTTTGATTGTTCTGGAAATTTCGCGTGATTTGAGTTACAAAGCGGCCACATACACTGAGAATCGAAATAATATCTGGATGTATCTTTGGCCGGGATTAATGTCCAAAACATGTCCGAATCAATCAATTATTAAACCTGTCGATAATTGAATCGGAACCACCTGTTTTGATTCACGGCCTCCAGCTTCGGCTTTACCGAATAAACGCGTAATATGATAAATGTAATCCCGAAATGGATCCAAAGGAGATTATCAGGCACGACCTTTCGGCCATTACGACCGAACCACTTCGTCATTCGGTCGTCAGCTCATTTATCCCCCCCGAGACCTGATCGATGGATGACAGTTCCTAAATAGGTTATTCTCTTCTATATGATTTTTTCGTATATTCGGTCGTGCGTGATGCGCACTGTAAACGGAGCATAACTCCTGTGCAAATGGTGCAACCCTATTGAATTATTCATTTTGCGCCACACTCATTCATTATTCACCATACGCGAATTTCCTAATTAACACAACTGCCAGATTTTTCGTTGTTAATGAAGGAAGTTTCAGGCCCGAATGCGTCTCTGTGCTTGGAATTCTTGGCCCAATGAACGGGATGTCATTCCAACATCGACTTAATACCCCGGACCAACTAAGCTATACGAGCTTTTAACTATCTTTTGATGGGGGCCCCATTACCTCTCGCAAATCTGTGCTACGCTTGCAAATTATTAACTTTATGTCGGTCAGGCCGAGGGGCTTACCGACTGCATTAAGGCCCTATTTGAAAAAAGTTGCTACTGGCAAATTGCAGATACCCTGAAAGCATAGAGCAAAGTTTGTCGAATTGCATGGGAGTGGCCGCAATTATTATTGCCGAGGCGAGAACGCAATATGGATTCTGTTCGGAGTAGCTCGGTTTGCGTCTAATTGTTTAATCAAGTAAACAGCGACGGCCGGCAATATAAACTTGCCAAAACTGGTTCACAAATTTGACCCTTTAGGCCCTCGGGGCGTTGATATTAAACTGCTTATGAAGATAAATATTATGCAACTACAAAATTGGTATAGGTCCAGGAATGTCCCCCTTAAATAATGTAATACGGACATACAAACAAGTGAAGAAGCAAATTGCTGGTATTACAAACACCATATTAATACAAAACCTATTAAACAATGCTAGTCACATACTTAACATTACCATAACTATACACCATAAACGACACAATGGAGAATGAAAACGTTATGGTCTTGTAAACCTCATCTGTCTGACACCATGACATCATCGCATTAATTCACATTTTTTTAAGCGGTTCAAAGCACTATTATTATTTGATAATCTGACAAAAAAAGACGTCTCTATATAGTATCGATTTCGCGGTGACATAGAGGTGTGTTGTGCCTGTTTGCACTTAATACCGTGTAAACACGCTCAATGTAAACAAAATTTCATTAAGAGCATTAAAGGGTGACGGTGGGGAGGGGGCGGTTTATCGTCCCATATATCAACAAAAGCCGCACCAAAACCGCCGGAATTATTTGATAAAAGTTGAGGTTATTACCGTATAGACAATCTAGGCCGGAAACTGCATGTTAAAGACCCGAAACCGCTGCTGAGTGAACGTTTGATGCGGAATTTGTAAAAGTGTAGACGCCATCTTAAATCGCCATTTAAGCTAGTAAAAAAACTGGGCGCCAATGAGATCATCATCACCATCATAGGCGAGTGAGCCCGAAAGTTTTAAGCAGCATTAAAAATAAACTTTGACTGGATTGTTTGACCTTAAGCAACCCAAACAATTCGCTAAATCAATTAGCAGATGTGCTGCTGCCGTTAGAGATCTAAATCGGATAAATAAACAACGTTTTTTTGAAAGCTATTATAAACATTGGTTGGGATACGTTTTTTTTCTATAGTGGCGATAGATGTGCGCTGCTCTTTTTTCTATCAAATGCACAAAGGATAAAAGAAAAACAAAAAGCCCGCACGAAGGTTTGACATTCAAGTAGAACAAGATTCAAAAAACAAACGACAATGAAGCTGAAACAAGCCTCTCCCAATAATATCTACTAATAAACTGAAAGTCAATAACGCATTGAGAAGTGAAAGGACTTAGGACATAAGTGGGTTATGAACATTTTTTTATGCTGCATAGGCTAACCCTAGGGCACGGCTTTGAAATGTTTCGAAAGGGCGAATTACTCTAAAATATAAAATATAATAATTTAAATATTTAGATTTTAATTGACTATTCAAAAGATTTATTGCGGTTTTGAGTCTAAATGGTGTCTAATAGTTTAGAAATCAAAAAGTACTACAGACTGGATTTTCGATTTGTTTGCATCCAAAGTGGATGAAAATTAATGACCATAGTCAAAACCAGTTTGTACGGAAATTATCAAATTAATAACTTTCACTAATAGAATCCCGTTCTTAATATTAAATAACGGGGACAATCTGTTTGTTAATGTAACAAATTATAGAAAAATTAGTGCAAATTCTAGGCAGAAGCATTATGAAGTATTGTATAATGCTGTCAAAATATATCTTAAATGTTTTAAGTTTAAATTCGATTCAGGAAGTCACAAAAGGCATTCAAAAATTTTAAAAAATGAACCAATATTTTGGCCTTTCACCATTTTGGCAGGAAGACACGTCGGATACTGGTAACACACACATCTTCAAATATTTTGTAGTTGTAATATTAAATATGATTTGCATTGTTCCCTATAAAACTTTTACTTTTCACATTTTAGTCTTTAGTCTCTGCTATACATCCAAATACCGATTACTAAGAAATAAATTATTACACTGGTTGACGATCAGACTACGTATTCGTCCCATAAATCAATAGGAATTCTACAGGGTGTCCGATAATTGGCAGGTTACTAAAATTAAACAGCGAAATCTTCAATCGAACTTTACATTCTATATATGATTATTAGTTTCAAAAGTTTTTAAATTTTATTTCACAGCTCCGTCAGTTTTTGCGGTTTTCAGTTCAAATTTTGTACGTATATTGAAATCAAATAAAAAAATTATGGAAGAAAAGAAAAGCAACGAGATTGATCCGGATTGTATCAAGTTTTCAAGTCTTAAAACTCTCTGAACTTAATTGATTTTTGCATTTAATGACGGGAAATTAGTTATTTCATGCCTTAATCACAATAATTATTACAATTTCCGACATATTGAAGTTCGCTAGTTTCTATTCAAAGGTCTTCGACTTTATTTTTTGAAAATAAGAAGCGTACTAATTGGATTTACAAGCAAGATCTGCACCCAGAAAATTTAGAAAATTCGGAAACTTGAACAATTAACGTATGCTACACCACTGATTTGAGTTATATTATGCAAGCATAAAGTATCCTTGATGATTACAGAAATTTGCAATTTTATTCCTTGAAAATCAGAGGTATATTAGCTGGATTTGCAAACTTTTGTAAGTGAATTTTTATATTTCCAAAGTTTGAGATTTTAGAAGATCATGAAGGTTGAACAACTCATGCTTTGAGTAGTAAATAAAGTTGTAACTATAGAAATTTACAATAATTACATTAGATTATTAATCCTATTTTAACATAATTTAATATGTAACTGGAAATGAAAATTTGAAGTCATGAAATATACCGTTGCTAATAACTGGAAAACGATCATAGACGCGGAAACCATGCAAAGGGACGAAAAACTTTCTAAATTGAACAGGGACTCCAAGGGTCGAAAAACACACGACTTGCGACAAAAAAGTTCGGGATAGTAAAAGGGATCAAGACCACCGTCAGCAAACAATTGCCGACACTCTACGAAAATTGGACCCATTTTTTGACCGGAAGGCCGCCATGTATTAGTGCCCCTATGACATTATTTTATCGTCAGAAATGTATCATGCGCTGGCGGTCGCAACCGGCGCATATAAGACATACGAAATCAAGGTGATGTCATTTCCTCCGATTTCGCCGTCTTTTTTGAAACTCATTTTGGTCGAGTGAATGTGTGGAGGGTTGAATGTTTTGAAGGTTTTACACAGAAAGACGGCATACTGTGAGTTTTCATGAGACAGTATCCTCTTAACAACTAACACAAGTATCACCTCAGTTTTCCATATTTCGGTTCATTAAAATTTCCAGAAAATATGTCAATATTTCGTTATTTTAAATCTGCAGAATAAAACATCTTTTTTGGGGAAATACTAAGCGGAAATAACACGTTAATAATTTTCCCTGCGGAATCAAATTGTCATAATGTAGTATTATTAAGGCCTTGTATTTTAAGTTTCGACGCACAGCAATGCTGCAGGCATTGTGAAACATTGAAAATGTTATAAATTTTATTGTTAATTATGTTACATTCCACAATTCAGTTAAATGAAACCACCGAGAACCAAATTCCTGATATTTAATGAATCATTACCTGGAAATGCTGTATTATACGGATCATGTATTGCCAGCCCCAGTGCCACCGATGCCTAATTACGGTGAATTTTGAAACGTGGCCTTATTTATGGCAAATTCAGAAATTACGAAAATTCGTAAATTTTGTGGAAATAGTGGGCAATTTGATCGGGCGAAACTGCAGTGGCTACGTTTGCCCACGATCTATCCCTCCGAGACATTCGCATACACTACACTCACAGTGGTGTGACATTTGGCGTCACACTAAATATAGGATGGCGATGACCATCTTCGTGATTTCTCAAAATCGGGTCAACGTTGGAAGCGTGAGATGCGTGCTTTGACTTTCAGCGTTTTTTTGGAATTATCGATATTTTTCACTCTCAACAATCGACAACTTCCTCGTCAAGTGTAAAGTTCTAACGACTTTCTGTACGGATGTCAAATTTATAACTCAAATCGACACTCAAGAATGCACAAATTTTTTTAAATCTCAACATGTTTTGTGGTTTTCCAAGTAGTCCTTCTGCCGCATAATTTGGCATCCTTGCCAAAATATTTGTGTGTTAATGACGATGATGTTCAACCATCAAAACATCCAGACATTGACAAATTGCTATCAATCAACAATGATTATTAGCTACTACTAGAGAACATCCCAAAACAATCTCTTAAATGGTTTTAAACAGAGAAACGTTACTTGATATGTCTGTTACAAGAAGCTTAGTAATGGCTCTCTCAGGGTAGGACTCGGTTGCAGGAGTTGTATAATCTTATAGTCGTTTTCTAAACTGTCGAAAACTTGTCAGAAACGAATACATTTCAAAAGAACTTAACGGAATGCACACGTTTTCCACTGTATACATGAGTTATCGTCCTGTTTTCCACTATAAAAGTTTTATTTATAAATTTCAGTCTATTTTCGAAATCGGAGCGGCCCACGCTCGTTGCCTGTTTAAACTTTCATGCCCCGCCTGATTAGTTTCAACTGTGCTGTTTTGTTGTAACAAAAATTAGGGAGCGATTTTGCAGATAAAATAACTCCATAGTTTGCGGTAAAGCGCATACATAATCGGGTGAAAAACGCTGAGCTTTCAGTTCGGAGAAATGAGTCAAAGCTGGAATTAACCGGCAAGGTCCACATAACCGACGACAAAAAACGGATTTACGATGCATGAAACGGATTGTTTGTATTGTGTTACAATTAAAACCTCCTTGCTTAACAAACATTCGGGCTTTATGTAACTTTTGCACGAAAGTGCTGACGTAAAAACTGGTGCGGTGTGAGAATTACTCAGCGAATCGCACCATTGACTTTTACGAGAAACGATACCTCGGGTTTTGTTACTTTGGATTTTTTGCGATTGCGAAAATTCTTATCAAATTACTTTGGGTCTGATGGAAACTCACATTAATAGCTGCGGCTGATAAATTCCGAAAAAAGCACCGGTGTCGGGGCAGCTTTAGCTTCTTGAGAAGGGGAAAGAAATGCCGGCACCGCGGTGTCGGGCCTTCTTCACGCGGTCAAGCACGAGCAGATGTCCGAAAACACGCCCACGCAATGTCGTGCGAAAGTTGTTTCGGAGACAGTCAAATTTTTTTAAATCCTTAACGAGAGAGTGGTCTGGTTATACTGTGTGCGCGCCTCGAAACAGACACAATGAATCTGAGAAAGCTTCGGCGGGCAAGCTAAGCGGTCAGGCGATAGCAAGGGACTGAAAACCGTCGAAAGTCGAGCGAAGCACGAGGCGGCGCAGAGACGGCAGGAGAAGGAAACGGGTGATGCGCGGGCGCGCACCCTCGTCGCCGCCGGGCCGCCTAATTACGTAAGGCGACGGCGGGGAGGCGCCGCCAACACGAAGACGCCGCGACACGCACTCACGGGGTTGTCCCCCCACGTCCGAGGGATGACACGACATTGAAAGACCTCCAGGTGACTCAGAGGAGAAGCCCCTTGGTCAGAGAAACCATCAGCTATCCCTTAGGGTATGAAATTATTCAGGGCTCATCTAAAAGTAATACATAATAGCAAAAGGGAGTAATTCCACCACACTGAAAATATTAGACCAAGTTCCACATTAAACGCTATTCAAACCTGACATCAAACTGAACGACGATACCTATCGAGGGCCATCCTAATAACTTAGGATGACATAATTATTACTTTTTTTTAGTTGTCAATCTCAAAACTGTCAAATATTCACGCGCCACCTGTCATCGAATTTCTTATTGTTTTTGTTTTGAGAGGTGCCAAAAGTTTGAGGGGTGCAAAAAACTAACCATCAGGTTCAGAAATCGATTGGTATTGGACTGTTGGCATGAACTGGTATGGAATAACTATATTTTTAAACTCAACGCGTACAATATTGAATATTAGCTTGGATGATAAGTCAAATAGCTCTGCAATCCAAAGGAAAATCCAGAACATCACCATTGTTGCACGTTAACACATTAGTAATATAATACATTAACATCATCCCCAGTGAACATTTCCCAGCGTAGATCCAAAAGCTGATTTCTGAATGATTAGTAATTGTCTTCAGACTATTAAAATCAATTAAAAAATCGATGAGTCTAATAGCACAAGTCTGCGGAGTAGAACGGTCATCACCGACAATGGATTCAAAATAAGGTGTCAAAACTGTCAAAACCAATCTAATATCTGGAATCTATGAACACCAACATTAACAGCATACCAATAATCGTGAATTTAAAAACATTTTTAAATGAATTTTTTTGTAACTAAAAATTTTGAATATTTAAAATTTTTCAAATTTTAAACAATTTGTTAATTAATTTTTGAAAATTTTCCAAGGTAGAAACTGCGAAAGAATGCTTTTTTACTTTATTTGCATTTTTCATATATATTATGCCACTGTGGCATGTAGAATCTGACAGTGTATTCAATTGTGCATCAGGGACCCTGACCGATTGTATAGCAGGCATTTATAAGAACATTATCGTTGATACTTTGAAACCCAACTGCTCGTAGATTTTTAGTTTGTTTGTTCAAAGTACATTGAAATTCCTTCGAAAATATTCCGGAAATAAACATATCTTTTGACCGTTTGCTAACAAACGTAGCTTGACCATGTGTGCGAAATTAGGCCTGTCCACATCTAAACGAGTGGCTCGCTTGCATTGTTAAATCGACATCGACAAGGCTTTATAGTAATAAGAAACGAATCCTTTGTAAGTCCGATCACAATGATCAAGCACAAGCCATCACCTTTTGAGCAAATCGCGGCCATCGCATTATAAACTGGCAGTAAATCTCATCGTCAAAAGGTCAGTCGCTAAAAAGACATTTGATTCTATCTATCTATTATATGAGAGAAGGTAAATCGGCATCGGTGCATTGGCGTAACTTTGTGGGAAAAACGATTTTCGTGCATGGCAAGACTGGAAAGTGATTCATCTCACGAAAAAATTCGACATGCCGATGGTTGACGGGAAAAACCGGTTCCTCTCGAAAAGATGTTGAATTATCGGCGACACTTTTGCGGCTACATTATCCTCCGCTTTTGCAATAAAAGCCTTTTAAATAAATGACCGTTTCGCTGGTCCTGACAACAATTTATGGTCGACGATTCCCGACATGTGTTAAAAATTAAATCCCCCCGTGTGCGTCGGATTAGGGTGATATGCTATGGAATAAATTTGGTAGCGATCGCTGTGTTAGTCAGCTACTTTATTAAACATCGCTTTTTTCCCGATTTGTCCCCCAACTTGCAACAATAATTAGCACACTTGATTTATAAGTGCGCGCTCACCTTAAATTGCCCGAATACTCGAGACGCAGCTGAGGCCGTTCAGAGCGTCCAGACGTCGCGACGCCCCTATTTGTGTAGCCCGATGAATTAAAGATTTCGCTTATGTATTTATTTATAATATGTGACGAGAAACCTTTTAAGATGGAACGAGAGTATTGCCCCCCGAACTCGTATTTGGTTTCGCAAACTGGTCTCGTCCAAACCGGTCCCCTCTGGTTCTTTTACTCGATTTTTATATCGATGATACTCAAAGGCAGCATTTCCAGGAAAGGCCGCCATCTGTTTGTATTGTAATCTGAGTTAAACCGAGTCACCGGAAGATGACCTGTTCACTGCAGCCCCAAATGCACAATCGCGATTATTCAAATTCCAAAATTTTCCCTTCGCCGTCGAGCGAAATAAGAAAAACTTCCAGCTCTAAGTATGAAATACGCAGACAGTGATACGTTCAGAAAAGCGTAATAATATAAAGGGCCAAAATTACGTTTTCAAAGTTATTATGAATTTAAAAAACCGAGGCTTCGTTATCCGGTCGCGTGTATTTTCCGCATAAAGTCGGATTACTGGGGAAGTTTCTGGTTTATGGGGGCAACTTTTGTTCTGCCGCGCCATAAATCGGGTCATTTTCGACTTCTTCTAGAATTCACTAAAATGGCGACGAACGAAAGACTTAAAAGGGGCGTAAACATATATTATTACCTGCATTAAGTAATAATGATTAAAAACGGGAAGTAAACCAAAAAAAATCATGCTAAAATCCGATCACATAAATAATTCTATAGAAACATATCAGACCTATAATTACGTATTGATATAATAGATTAGATTAAAGATATGAGTCGAGTATATTTCCAGGCACGGATTTCTAATATACGGAAAAATACGCAAAGTTTTTCGCGTGCATATTCGCAAATGCGGGAAAGTGCGCTTTCCCGAGTATGAATAGATATTAATATAGTGTTAAACTTTTAAATTATTCTGAGCCACACCCTCCTGCTTATACTTATTTTAATGTTCAGAGAATCTCTTCTCTTTTTTTCTGACAGATAAAGTGACAACTTTCTTAATTAAAATCGGAGCATTAACGGAATTCATTTCACAACTAGTTGCATAATGAAAGCAGGTACCTTCATGTCATAACTCAGTTAACAAATGGGAGCGCGCAGTAATAACAATAGGTGCTGCAGTTCTAGAAATACAAGGCGCAACTTCAATATGTTCAAATGTATGCTATTTTCTTATGATTTTCTTCATCCTACAGCAAAACCGGAAAAGCGTCATATACTGAAATCATTAAGAAATATTTGATGTGATTCGTGTTAGAAAATTCCACTCGTGGCATAAAATTATGCATTTTAAATTTATGACCATTAATAACAAGCGCACTCATAGATATCATTTTATGAGCATATAATTGCTATAAAGTTTTATTTTAAAACAACCATTTTACGTTGTAATCGGTGATAAACAAGTAATAATAAATAATAATAAACATTTTTGTAGATTTTAAAGCGTTAATTCCATTTATTTAAATTTTTTGAGTTGCATTAAATTAAATTAAACCCTAGGTAGAGCGCCTGCCCGGGTCAAGCAAACAATGTAGTTCAATGTTGGTGAAGTTCTTAGTCCTCAAAGTAGTTGTTTCTGTTTGCCTCCTTCTCGATTTCGTTTTTGTCCTATCTTTTATTACAATCAATGAAATGACCGCAAAGCGGGTTCGCTTGCTAATTTCCATTTTGCAATTTTTTACTTCGTTCGTAGCCATAACGAACGCTCAAAAATATTATTTCTGAATATACAGGGTTTTGGTTTTGTTGGTTAAATTCGACAAAATTACAAGAAATAATTTCAAATTCATCATTTAAAAATCGTTCATTCCGTCCAATTGTTATAAAGCTACATCAAATCAAAGAAAACACATGTTTAATGAGTGAGCCGAGGGATGGATGATTGGGGGTGCGAAAACAATACATCAAACCCAAGTTCCGGGCGTTGGTTTAAACGTAAAACGGACAACTGGTCGGACTGCCATAAGTGTAATTACGGAAAATTATTTACCATAAATCTTGCGGACTTTGGGGCCGATGTTCCTGCGTCATTGTTGCGTCCACAATGTAACCGTTCGTCCGGGATAATAACACGATGCTATCCTCGTTTTGTCCGCGAATAAGGCGAACACTATAATGATGAATGAACGCGATACGATCTTGTGGAATATTGAAATTCTTGCTGATTTTCGGCGTTACCACTATCACTAGAGCAAACACCAATCCAATTATTTGAAAAGTGTTTCTATATCGCGTCAAAATTGACAAAGTACGAGCCGACAGAAACAAATAATACGTGAAGGGAGACATCTCGTTATCTGCGGCAATCTAATTGGATATTGCTTTGGTTGATTCGTCATGACATTGCACATTAAAAACTGTCAGAGAGCGAGGCATTATCAAGAATCTCCGCGGCATCTCGAAGTTCACTTTTAAAATTCCCAAGAGTAATTCGGATGAGATAGAGAAACCTAATTAGAGCTATCTCGTTCTTATTTCAACGCCAGAACCGCCCGGAACGAGGATATTATTTAAAGAGCATAATGAGTCTAGTTACACTTGCAACGCCAAATTGGGCATAAACCGAAAGGAGAAACGATTCATAAATTACGTTTTAAGCCGGTTAATTTTCGCGCACTGGCTTTTAGACCGAGAGCATGTACCACAAGACACAAGTAACCAAAAATTCCTATATCAGAAGCATTGACTGTCAGAACCACTATCGAAAGTTTCAATTCCCGCTACCAATACCAAATTTCGTGTTTTTGAAGATTATTAAGATTTTAATTAATTTGATTTGGCCTCTAAGATGCGAAGTTTCATCTGCTTAAATCTGTCAACAACATGATTGAACTAAAAATTGCTATATTTGAAGTTTTTTTATAGGACGAACCCGAAGATTCATATTACCACCACCACCAACAGGACTCTCTTCGAGTGCGACCTAGATCTAAACGCAACCTACATAAACATTCATCTATTGCAGTGTTCTTCACTCCTGGCTCTGACAATTAAAAATAACGAAAACCTGCTTCTCAAGTCTTCACAGAATTAACTCAAAGCTCCATACTAAAGCTTCAACTCACCCATCACTTTATCAAACGAATATATTCTTAAGGGATTTTCCTGTTTGCCACTGATTGCGTCCATAATGGAGGTGCATCTCAGTTTTCGTTGTTTATTTTCGAGAGGGAAGATGGCGGCGCCGCTGCAACGAAGGAGAAGGTGCTACTCGGGGGGCCTTAATTTAAATTACCTTATACGGAGTCGCGTATCCTGTCTTGGCAGCAGGGCAAAGTCGCAGGAATTTATGCTGATAAAGGTGCGGAGGTGTTTCTCGTTACCTTACGTGGGGGAATTTGGAGTGTAATTTCGCGATGCGTGACGGCAATGAGTTATCAGCCACTCTGTCTGTGTGATGCTAACTCTCAACCATTGGTCTATATCATTTAGTTTTTTACAAAACAAATATATCCACGCAATAAAACCTCCCGTTATTTTATGCTCTGCAAATCATAAATTCGGTCAATTTTTTTTTTGGATAACCGACACCACCCCCCAGGCAAATCCCAGTTCACGTGTTTCGGGTATCGACTTGATTATATTAATTATTACATCAAATCCCCTGTTATTTGTATTTATTTGACGTTTTATTTAATGTATGTGCCTGATCCGAATTCCATGTAGACATCGGTCTATATTATTGTTAAATGCTCGGTAAAATGTAAATGCATGTATCTAACACGTGAAATACAGTTGTTTAAATTTGAAAATTTAAAAACCTTTCAATTATTATAAAGAAGGGGGATTTATCTGTTATATTATCTAAACAATATTATGTTTTACATTAATGCAACTTATAACTTGCCAGTAAGTACTATTAAACTAGAGGATTTCACTGTTCTGGTCCACTACAGCAGCCTTTTAATGGCAACTTTAATTATTATTAAATATGAAACATGAAGCAAATCAAGCGATTAATTAATAATTTCGAATCGATAGGATAATGCACCTACAACATTTCACTATTGGGCAATTACATCAGGATACGGATACTGGATTAAAAATCATTTCCTAGAGCATAATATGCAATTTTACTAATATATTTTCTTTCTATAATTGCAAAAACCTACAATCCTATAATCTGATCCACTTTTACCATAGGTACTTATAATATATATAAAGTGCTTCCTTATAATCAGACTGCTTCTGGTGAATTTATGAAAAAAGACGGAAAAACATTAAACACAAAGCATGTACTCTCTTCCACATGTATTTTCCGCCACAACAAAAATAAATTTAATTCAATTAAACAATCGATCACCGCAGTAGCAGTAAGAAATATAAAGATACTTAATTTAATGAAATGTATCCTCTCCAAGTAAATTTTTAATAGTTTTATAAACTTTTTTAATCTAAAAATACATCTGTACATAGATATATTATATATGTACTATGTATGTTCATATCATTTAGCTTTAGCAAAGAGGGTAACAGTTATTTAATGAACAAGTATATTAATGATAGCAATTAAGATTTGAGATTTCTAAACTGAGATTATTAATTACTCAGGAATTGAGAGACAAACACTAAGTTATGGAATAATCTGGATATAACAATCGGATATATAAACGATTTTGAAAAAATACTTGTGACTTGACCCGGAGATAGGTGATAGGTCTAGCAATTAACAGCATATTGTGACTTTATTATATATTTTATCTTGCAATTTTTTTAACAAAAAAAGCAACACCCTGTGTCCATTTAGTTGCCTAATGTTGTTATACTCAAAATAATTATTTTTTACTTTATTTGAAACAACTAAGTATTATTTAATAATCCCCGGTATGACTAGAAACATGAAACATGGCCGTCGATCAACATCAACAAATCACGGTCCCCATAGCAACCGCGGATCCGGCATGCCGTTCGCAAGCGATCGGCCATTTTCGCCCACCCGAGTCCCCAAAAGAGAATCATACCCAATATTTTCCTAATTAAACTACCCAAATCCCCAAAATTCCCCATATTTCTTTCGAAACACTGACAGAGCAACGATATTTCAGCATTATTAATCATTTAGAGTGCGCCCATACGATTATCGAACGGGGTGGATAACCTCCGCGTCAGACATGGTCGGATCGAATCTTAACCTAGACGAGATGTAGAAATTAGGGCTTTGTACTTACCGGAAATAGCGGGGAGCACGCGGAAACACTGCGACGACGTTTAGTTCGCACTGTGCATTGTAGCGGGACACGTAAACAAATTAAAATTATGAAAAAACTAAAGTTTACTAAGCAAGCAAACGTCGCACAAAGCAAGCAGCTGACAGCTAGCCCGCTAACATCAGGCCGAAAGCGATTCGGTCGCGGTCGGCCGTGCCCACGTGACCGTGCGCGGGCGTATGACACCACGGCCATTACGCCAAACAAGTGAACATATACATCGCGGCGCGCAATTTGAATTATCGATTTACATATTTAACTTTGTTTATTTATATTAGTTATACACTACCGAGGACAATGGTTCAATAAAGGAAATTAGCTTGCTGTGGCTCGTGCCTATTGAATGATCGCAGGTAGAAACACATTATCTTTGACATCCCATCAGGCCCAATCCCTTAGTAAACCACCCCTATTCATAGAAGAAGAATAGTGTTATCGGCTTTTCTCCTTTAAGTAGTTTTACAATGAGGACAACTACAAGCGTTAAACTAAACACCTGATTTCAGGGTGATTGGCACTAGAAGATAAATCATTGAATATTATGGCCTATTTATGCGGGCTCTTCGGGATACAATGGAGAACATTGGCCGAAGGGGCCCCCGCAACATTGTTTTCTATTCCGGTTATGGATATGTAGGCAAGATCCATTGTGTTCCTAAGAAAAGATTTATGGACCGTCTCGTCGGAAAGCGACTGCTTGTTTACCCCACTAAAGACTTATTCCGAATTAAAATAGACTTACTACCGCTTCCCGGGTGATTTATTGGTTTCTTGTTTTCGGCAATATTCATAATAATGGCCTCGTTTGAAAGTACCACTTATTGAAGGTAGACGGCAGGATAAATGATGATTCAGAAGTTTTAAGGGTCGAATTTTATTAGTAAAATCTCGTTAATGCAAATTCTAGAAGTATCTCAATCTAGATTTACATCGAAATGAAGGAAATTAATTATAACAATTAAAACTTAAAAAGTGACATTCACCATTTTGTTCAGAAATGCTATAAGAGAAAATTTCTAATTAGAAATTTTCCTGCACATTTTTAAAATCCTAGGGAAATCAACCTCTAACATCCTTTTAAAGCTCATAACCGTTTCTGAATCAAATTATCTAATGCCACTCTTCCTAGCCCAAAGACGTTTTATTCAATTAGCAGGAAACCCAATTGAGCTCGCGGATCAGCAAATTAGGTTTCGTCTTGTCCTTAAAACCCTAAAATCAGCAAATTGGATTAACTTTTGGTCAGTTTAAGTTGGCAATTTCACCTCGTGGGCCTATCCTGCTCATCAAGAAATTGCAAACCGGTCGAAACGATAATGGTTGTCCATTTGCAATAAACGAATTATCGTATAGAGAGGCATTTAAGATAACTCGCAAGGGCTTTTCGTCTAATTTTTATTGCCTCTCGGCCGAAACGACCGTGGGGGGACATTAAGGGAGAAATAAAAGCAAACTTAGTTACTAAGCGGCTGGAGTGCGAAGAGTTTTGGTTTGCGCTGTTTTATTACCTAAAGCTACACGAAATTAATAACGCAACACAACCCCCAATATGGAAAATAAGGGACAAAACGGGTCTGCAATACAACTTCTGTGTCTTAAATTAGGGAATTTTCCGGGGCCGTTTCCGGGTGCGTGCACAAATCTTCCAAAAAGCAATTTCGGCCGCGAAGGGGAAAAAGGATACGGTTTTCCGAGGTGATAAAGATTCATTACGTTCCGGCGAATACCCGCCAAAAATTCACCTTATTTCGCCTAAAACCCCGTTGGACTTAGCTCACTAATTTGATGGGGCTCGAGCTAAAGAGTTACTGTTCCTTCTTTGTTCTCCTCAGCCATTTAGGTAGAGAATGTGTATTATCATTGTCTGTTGAGCATAAGCTAAGTGATTCAAAATTAATTAGGTTATTTAAAACAAGTTCGCCGATAATAATAATTTCAACATTACCGTACGTATAATAGTTTGTTAATGGATGACCCCATGAGGTAATTTATTCATGAAGCCGAAAATGCAATATATTGCAGTGTAATATGATGATAATAGCAGATTCGTTGTCTCGCATTATTATGGAAATGCGAGCCGTTTGCAACAGGAGAACCCACTTTAATTACCAAAAGAGCACTTTACTACTCGTCCTAATAAGTTTTGGATTACCTACTGCAATTCGTCTCTCCGTTAAATCCACGCATAAAATCTCATCAGATGGAGTTTTTAATCTTAATATTGTAGGCCTTTTCAGGGCGGCAAAATAGACGGAAAGTGACACCCATGCATATCTCATAACATATTCCAGCTGCGTGCAGTTTCGGTATAACCAAAACTCATCAAATTTGCTCGGGAGTGTTGACAATACGGATTACAGTCAACCTGTGCGGAGTTGATAATCTCATCTTAAGGACACGGAAATTTCTGCTTAACTTTGATCATCTTCGGAATGACGGGCCCGCACTGAATATAAAACAGTCGCGATCCCGTATTCCCGTCAGCCTGCCGACGCCATTATTTTTACTTTATGAAATGCACGAAAGGCTTGAGGGATATTGAAAGCATTCTTCTCCCTAAATTATGTTAGTTTTATGTAAATTTCCTTGGGCTCTCTCTAAGAACTTGCCATGTCGCTCCGCTCGGAGATATTGCATTTTTTGGCGTCAGCAAACTATTGGCTTAACTTATGTCGACAGGGTACTTTTCCCCCTGAAATATCACCTACTGTAACTTAAATGACTGCGACTAAAGCACGTTCCAACTTACAATACCTTGACAAATTGGCGGAGACAATACCGCTAAAGTACCACAATTAGTTCGCGAATGGGGCAAAAACTTGTCTTTAAATGCGAGCAGTGAAGCCGAAGACAAGTGAAATTCTTCGAGCCCTACTAAAACTTCGGTTACAACCGCGGAATGGTCTTTCTATTGATAGTAAAACGAAAATGCGAGGAATATTGGGCGATTAAAAAGTGTTTTCTCGCCTTTTTACGACGCCTCCAAACGTTGCCTCGGCTTAATTCCTTAATAAAATGTACGGAGATGCGATTAATGTTCGAAATTTCAGAATTGCTGCGGTGGTCTATACTGAGTGTTTGTGGAAAATATACCGAAATTATCCTAAAGTAAACCGTTCTCAAGAACTTATGTGTCAACGATAACATTGCATCGCAGGAAACGTAAGAGTTAGGCAATGTTGAGCCAAATTAGTTTTCAACGGCAAATTGGTTTTCTTCAAGATTTATGAAATAAATTTTATGCCTTGTTCAACGTAGTAGTTGAATTCTCCTCCTTAGTCCACGATAGATGGATTTAAGGCCACGAAAGACGCGAAAGTCGGTCAGATCTGAATTGTTTCGATGGGAACCTCTTAATTCCACAACAGATAGCAGAAGCTAGCACAGAAATTATGGGTCTCAATTTTGAAAAACTTTCAAACAGTAATGAATTTTTCGCTAATGAGGTCCCTGATGGTGGCTTTACAAAGGGACGATTGTGGGGAGTCCGGAAAGCTCTGTACGACGCAATAAAAAATGATAAAGAATCGCTATTGCTAAATCCGAAATGGCGAGAGTTCATCGTTCTCAATTAGAAAAGTGTTGATATTCATTCGAGTTCTCGAGTTCCAATGTTTTTTTATATCTGTGAAGATGCTCATTTTCATGCTGTTGGTCATCTCAAGATATCTTTGCTTGTCTGATCCCCAAGACATGCATTTAGACTGGATGTGTTTTTCTTTCTGAATGTTTGATAGCTGACACCCATAAAACTTTTATGTTGCGCGATTCCTTCGATTCTGATGCAATTTGAAATTTTGAAAGCCCTAATCTCGTCGCCCATTGCTTAAGATCCAGCTCTCTTGTGACATAAACCGAACGTAAAACCCCCACTCGTCCATCACCTGTAGCACGTCTTATTATTCAACTTATTTCGCTGCTCCTCCTTTTTATTTTCTTTTTATTGCAATTGTAAAACTTGTACCTTTGCCGGTGTCATACTTTCACTTTTCCTCAACCCTGAATCGTAAAATATTAACGTCTCCGTCGTCGAGCAGGCCTGCAGGCCCCTTTGCAGAAACAGACAACTTGTAAGAGTCACCAGAAAGGAGGAAATTAATTTAAATCGAATTACGAACTTTTTGACCTGGGGGAGTCCAAAAGGGGTGAGTTTTTCAGCGCCGCGACGCGCCTGACATAGACAAATGGCCTCCGTGTACAACTACGTAAATAACTTAAAAGTTCCTGCAGGACCGGCTAATGCGAAATTGAATTCGCATTTTCGAAGAGGGGCCCCACCGCCGATCGCCCGACGTTTTTCCTAGCACGTCCTGAAAATGCGATAAGGCCGCGCTTCGACTGACAATGAACCAGCCCATCATTAGTTTCAATCAACTTTATTATTGTTTAATCAGATCGGGTTTAGCTGTTTCACCCCCCGTTTCACTGGGTAGCTAATCGAAAAATTTATTCTTTATATATTTCCCTAAGACCGAGGTCACGTACCTATGGATCCCCAAGAGACGTTTAGCAGCAGGGAAGAAGGCAGGAGAAACGAATTTTATTAGTCCTAAGCGTGAGTGACACGTTCTTTGGCTTGAAAACCTGTTTAACTTTTTTTTATGAAGAACATGTGATTTATTAACATAAACATCTTCGGTAAGTTCAGGTTAAAGACATAGTTGACGCCAGTGGTGCCGCATTAAAGAAAAATATTTACTAGTATGAAAACATCCTGGAAGAGCAGTTATTATATACTACTTCTCATAAAAATTGCAACACCTAGAAATAATGCGCGTATTTTGATGAAACTTTGTAAATATATTGACAACACTATACAAAATAAATGCCGTAACTTACGAGCGAACTGAAGTCCAGAAAGTCTTTAAAATTCAGATAATGTGTATAACCACCTTGTGAATTTACACCCTCAGAAACTCGTCTGGGCATGCTTCTAAGCAAATGGCCAATTTCCTCTTGAGGTAGTGTATCCCGGGCAGCTTGAATTGCATTTCGTAACTCTGCTAAAGTACGGCATGGGTTCTCCAGTGTGGTAACTCTTCTCTCTGTCACGTCCCATACGTGTTCTATGGGGGAAAGATCAGGAAAACATGGAGGCCACAGGAGCACATTAACATTGCGACGTTATAGATAAGCCATAGTTATACGACCAATATGTGGCCGTGCATTACCTTCCTGAAAAAGTACGTTTGCAATACGTCGAAAGTGCGATATTGGTTTTAAACTTCCTGTATGTAATATACGGCGTTATATGTAAAATCTGATTAATCGTACTATAACTACAATTAAATACGTATAACAATTTTGGTTCAATTTAATGCATTAATTGTAGTTGTTGCAATTTTTATGGTAAGTAGTATAGATACCTGCGACTAAATGAAAATGGCACTGCGTTAGGCAATTTTATTTACATTCCACAATTCTACAGTCATGTCGCTTTTTATGAGCTTTCCAATTTCCCACGGAAGCCTAAGGAACGAACAAAAATGAAACCTAGAAAGAATATTTTTAAATCTCGAAGTTCCCTCGGGATTCATTAGGAAGTCGTACGGTCGACATACAACCAGGCAATTTGGTGCTGTATGGCGAATCCACTGACCTCTACATCCGCCACTGACTATAAAAGACATAAAGTTCCCAGTAATTCGAAAAACATGAGTTTGTGGAAGTTCTAATGAGAAAGCATGCAAGTGCACCACTGGCTTCAGAAATATGGAACGAGAGAACTTCCAACGTTTTGAAATTTTCAGTAAATTTTTAAAATTTAGAATTGACGCCTCCAGAGACTTCCTAAGAAGGATTAAATCTTTTTCCAGTTTTTGTAGAATTTCGAGTTAACATCACTACTTCTGAAGATTTTTGCAGCTTCTTATGATCTCTCAATAAAATTTCGACACTTGCGTTAAACTTCTGAAAAATTCAGTTCACACTTCGTTACCGTGCCATTCCCCCAGGGTACTTTAAAAATTCATTTGAAGAATCCAACTGAGTGGTTTTCAGAGAGAATTTCGCGAAATAGGAGATTGTTTTTCCACATTCAAAGGAATACTCAATTTCTTCCATCGACATCTCTCAACTTCATATTCCTCCATTTACCAACATTTTTCAGTGTTTTATGTCTCCTTAAGTCTACTGATAAATTAAAAGATAAGTTGCTCTAAGGATATTGAATTTGTAGTTTTCTGTGCAACTGCAAACTAGGAATAAGTCTTTCTAAACCACGCGTAGACGGAGTTCTCGCAAAATCTATTTAACTTTTTATTAAACTCGAGGAATTTGTTGATGCCACTTTGAGTAAGTTTCCGTCTAGTTCCTTTTTACAAAAAAAGTAGATGATTAAATTATGACGGTAAATAAAAAACCTTTAATCAAGGAGTCATTTCAATTATTATTATGGATGTTAAATGGATTACTCAGTCAGTGATAATTTCATACATACAAGGTGTTCGAAAATAATGTTGAAATATTTTGCGAGGCGATTCTAGACATTAAAATAATAAAAAAAGTTTTGGTAGACATACCCTGAAAATTGCTTCTTGAAGGGGCTAGAACCCCTCTAAAGGGGAACTCTGAATTTTCGCAATATTTTCGAAACGGTTTGCATTAAAATGATTAAATTCGGTATACTGTAATAAGTTGGATTGGGAAAACTTTTTTCTGTGTTAATAATGGCACATTTTAGTCAGGGACGTCAGATACAGGGTGTCTCCTACGTAAATTATGCCTTAACTTTTTATTTGTGGCCCTTATTGATTATTGAAATCTTACCAAATCTCAAATATTTCTAGGTAAAAAAGGTTATTTTATTTTATCCCGTTAAGGTATATCTTTTTTCAAAAAAGTGGGATTTTATGAACCAATGCATGATGAAATCTATGAAGGAAAGAATCGGAGGATTAATTGAAATCAACGGAGGCCATTTTCAACGTTTGTTATGAATAAGTAATAAATCCTTAATAATATTACTCTGGTTATTGCTGGTTAATTAAAAAATAATTCTATTACAAGGATGCCTATTATGTTTATTGTGATGCATTTCGATGTCCATGTGTAATAATGCAGTGCTTCAAAAAAATTCCTATTTTTCTGAAAGACAAGTCCCAACAAGATGCAATAAGAGGACCTTTTTTACTTAAAAATTCAGTAATTTGATTTCAAAAATTAGGAAATGAGATAAACAAAAAAGTTAGGGTAACATTCACAAAATAGGCCCCTTATATGTGACGCCCCTGAATGAGATCTAAAATTATTAACAAAAAAAGTTTTCCCGTTCCAACTTATTACATTATCCTGAATTTCATCATTTTGGTGCAAACTGTTTCGAAAATATTGCAAAAAGCCATCTTCAGAGTTCCCTTTTTAAGAGGTTCTAACCCCTTTAAGAAGCAATTTTCGGGGTATATCTACAAGAACTTTTTTTATTATTTTAATCTATAGAATCACCTCCTAAAATATTTCAACGTTATTGTCGGACACCCTGCATACAAGATGATTAATAAACGGTAACTAAAATTAAACCTCCTACTCTTTGATGAGTTTTAAGGGGTTTTATGGCGTCTCGTTAAACAGTGCTGAGTGATTATACGAGGAGGAATAAGACGTTTAATTTTACGTTGCTATTTGTGAGTCACCCTGCAGATTGAGATATTAAGACATTCTCAATATGCTCCGATATCATTTGAAATACCGTTTAGACATGTACAGGAGCCCCTTATGTGAGGATTTTTTTATAGGCAGTTGCCTGAGACCGAGCACATCAGCATTTAAGGAACCGGGAGGACATAATAGAATAATAAAACCAGAGGCCTAATCCGACGACGCCATATAAAAACCACATGTGTCTGATTTATTAAAAAACAAATAAAACCCTCTCCCATGTAAAATTCCAATTTCCGCATATGGGGCCATTTCCGGGCCAAATCCAGGTGCGCAAAATGGCAATTGCAGATCAAGACATTTCGGCTTTTTGGCCGTATCCTATATCGCACCTATATGGATACAAAGCCGTAAAAAATTTATATTAGCAACCAAACGAATTCATCACCTCTTCCTCGCCCGTACAGTTCAATTATCCTCAAGCAAATTGGATTGACACGAGGACAAACGGAAAAATGGCCTCGGATTCTTTCTTTGAGGGGCTCCCCACAATGCGAGAAGAGGCCTCGAGTGTCCGAACTCCATTTATATGCAGATAAACCATCGCCAAACCGAATACAGGTTCGAGACGGCTCAAAGTAAGATCTAAGATTTATTAATTTGCATATCTCTGGTCTTGTTTGAAGTCCCCAGTATAGTCAGAAGTAAGGACGTCCCTTAAATTATTCATACACCGATCCTGCTTGATGTACATAGAACAGTGTGTATGTAATTACCTTGCAGCTCTAAATTACCTCGACCCCCCACCCACCCTGGTTAAGTTTTTTACATTTTTTTTTTTAATTCAAAAGTAACATCACACAGGACAAAAAATATTTTCTTTTGATTTTTGTTCATTTTTCTAAATGTTGCTTAAGTCTCCGGTAGGGCAAATTGGCCGATTATTTTAAATTGAATGGGTTAAGTGGCACCTCAAATTAAAGGTATTTCAAAACTGCATCCAATGATGTATTGCGATTCAAAATCTATGAATTTGTTTTTGAGAAAAACAGCTATAAATTTGGTGAAAAATTCAATATAAACTCAGTTGAACAATACGAAATTAATGGAAAAACTTGTTTGTTGACAGGAAATTGGTTTGTTTTCGATTTTGTGCTCTCAATCTGTCTTTGATTAAAAAAAAACATTAAAAAAGAATAAATGAATAAATAATAATAATTAAAGACTGTGTGTGAGCACAAAATCAAAAACAAACCAATTTCCTATTAACAAAGAAGTTTTTTCATTGTTTACGTGCTATTTAACTGAATTTGTATTGAATATTTTATAAAATTTATAGTTGTTTTTCTTGAAAACTAATCGATAGATGTTGATTCGCAATTCACCATTGAATGTAGTTTTGAAAAACCTTTAATTTGCGGTGTCACTTGACTCATGTTTCAATTTTAAAAAATCGACCATTTTGTGGTATCGGTGACGTAAGCAACATTTAAGAAATAAACAAACGTAAAAAATTATAATTTTTTGTCTTATTTAATGTTACTTTCGAATTTTAAAAAAATGTTAAAAAGTTAACAGGGGAGGACAATTTAGAGCCGCACGGCATAACGCGGATTAATTGGGTTTCCATATATCGAAAAGAAAAGAGCCACTGAGAGCAAAGGGCCAAAAATTTTTTTTTTAATCTCTTTTCTCGGCACGTTCCCAAAGTATAAGAAAACGCAATAGAAATTAACAACCATTATTCTTTTTAGCCTCTTCGGCCTGATATCTCGTTGTAAGAAAACACTCGTGATTTTCGTTATTGTGTGTCACATCTGCGACTGGCTTGATTCGCCTTGAAATAAGGCCCCCTCAGTAAAATCCTCAAAAATTTTGTATATATTTTGGTAAAGATACATTCAGTAGTTGTAGTAGTCCCAACAGTCGTCGCACAGCCACACTCCTGAAGGGCGGCTGTCCATGGGCGGTATCAAGCAGAAGAGATGAAACCCCAAGTTGCAGCCATCGCAAATCACCATGGCATGCTGGCTATGGAAGAGGCCGCATACTTCGCAGAAGATGGTCAAAAAATTCGAGCTCTCTGTAGAGTCATACGTGCTATGAATCTAAATGATGCAGTCAAGTAAACCTACCACTAGAAGCTAATGGCTTAATAGGCAATTTCTCCTTCACTTTTCCCCGCGAGTCCAGCACCAAAATAGCCTTATATTCAATGCGGTCAACCGGACAAGTTTTCCTAGTCTTTGACCACTCTTGCAGACAATCGAGGCAGAAAATATGGTGATTACACGTATCAGTAACGCTCAGGGTCTGCGACTCCAACTTCCTGAGGCATATGGGACACTTCTCAATTTCTTCATCTGATGAGAACGAACTATTCGAACTTTTGGATCTTTTGCTTGCGTCTTTAGTGCTTCTACTTTTCGGTGATCTACTACTCCGAGACTTCAGTCCCAGACGCTGCACTTTCGTACGTTCGCTCATGTCCTGTCGCTCACCTTCAGAGCAACCACCGTCCAACGTGTTGTAGGAAGAAACGGAAGTTTCTGGCATTTTTCGCTTCCTGCCGGATTCGTTGTTGGGGGAGGTCATTGAGTTTATTATGTGTAAAAATTCGTTTGTGTTGTCATGTATAAGTGAAAATGTCACGTATTGCAGATAGGTTTGCAGGTGGACTGGCTCAAGGTGGTGCAATAGAAAACCATTAAACATTTTACAGAAAAATCTGTATTTCCCGAGAAAAAGGTCAGGGGTCTTTCTGCCCTCGTGACAAAAACACTAACATCTGTACATAAATAATCAAAAAAAGTAGGGAAAAATTATTTGGAAATGCTCCACTCGAGCGGTTGAATGGAAAAGGAAGTAGGATTGTCTTGCAGGGCGAAGAGGGTTCAAAATGGTCCATTTGTGACGATTTTCTTTCCATCTCACCTGATTTTGTTGCAGTTTATCAATTATTCTTATGTCTGCATTCACATGGTGGCTGATTAGGTGCTTTACATTTGTAATCAGCCTTAGTGCAATCTATTCTGTGATGATTGTATGTATAGTTTAGTCTCCTGCGTTGCATTTAACCATGTCATTGTGTTGTTCGTTAGTGTCTGTAATCTTCCCACCGTTTTCTAAATCGTTTTGTCATGTGCAATATCGCCAGCGCATTGTAAACTGTATGCTGTTCTCTCTATACGTTTTTATCCCTTTATCCATGATTGTATACATATCATGGCAGTATAAATTATAAAGGAAGGGTGAAAATGGCGATCCTTGAGGGAGCCCTCGTTTAAGGGAAAAAGGGAAAGCAAAAGTGTCGTCAATTCGTACTTGTGGTTATATGCTTTCCAATGGGGATCTTGATGATGTCAAGTACGTATTTTGGCGTTTGTAATTTGTCCAATTTGTAAAGTAAACTACTGCGCCAGATGGTGTCGAATACCTTTTAATGTCCACAAATACACTTTCTCACCTTCTACTACTTAGATATGTTTTTGTGTGTTGTTCGTCAAAACAAAAAGTAGAAGTCTCTGGTCATGTCTCTGGAATAGTGTTGTTTATAATGTAACTATTTAGCTGTTTAGGATGTGCTCCTAAGTTAATGAACTTCAGCTCTTCAGCAAACTACGTTGAATTTTGTCTTTCTCCGTGCAGTGTTTTTTATACGAGCTATCATATTCTGTGCCTTTGATTAGCTTATATGTCTGGTCTAATGGGCCAAAATAGTTGTCGTACCAATTGTCCATCAAATTCCAGTTGCGTTTATTATAAGATTTGTTGAAGCGTTGAAGGTCCTCTGCAAGTGTCCAGCAAACGCGTTAGCTTTATCTTTGTCTGTCTCACGTTCCGTTGCAGTTTCGTTAACTGTACCAATCGTATTTGTTTCCTTGTCCTGTTGTAGTTTTTTAATTTTTTGCCTGCTCGATTTTCTGTTGCTTCCTTCGTTTCTGCACACGTTTCCAACCATCTACAAGGTGTCTTTAAACATAGTGCCACAAATTCAACTACGTATTGCAGGACCCAAAATATGACGAAAACTTCAGATAAACGTATATCAAAAGGCGCTTCATTTCCTATAGACAAGATGTGGAAGGTTGGTTCCTGAGGATGGTTTTTTATTAATGAGTTAGTAACGTTACGACATAAATTAATGAAATTTTGTACTTTATTACAACTTTTTATGCTCTTTCTAAATTTCTATAAAGAAATTGCCATATTTTTTCAGAGGTGGATAGTAGAGGGGGTAGCACTTAAAATGTACCTAAACTTTTATGTGCTTAACTTTATTTGCGATTTTATAGGAAAAATATTAAAATTTGAAGATTTTTACATATGTATAAAATGTACTGTTGTGGATAATCGAAATCTCGAAACGTTTTGAAAATATTAATAAAAGACCATCTTCAGAAACCCATCTTTCACACCTTGTGTATCAAAAACGAAATACCTTTCGATATATGTTTATATGAAGTTTTCGTCATATTTTGGGTCCTAGAATACGTGGTTGAATTTATGGCACTATGTTCAGAGACACCTTGTATAACACCTGTACAGACACCTGTACTAGTTGTAACGTCCGTCAAGCGGGACACTCGGGGAGAAAACTGAATTTATAATAATTTGAGAACACTGAATCCAATGTGATCCACCATTTTTTTAGATTTGCTCTTGTTTTCGAGATATTTGAGATTCAAATTTTTGGTCCCGAGGACCTTAAAAAACATTGTTTTTCTCACTTTTTAATCATTTATTGAACTTGAAGCGATGAAAATCGATCAAATAACCGTCATATCGACAAATACACATCTAATAGAAGCTATTTAAAGAAAAATTAAAGGCCTGGCGGAAAAAAGATCCTCTGAATCTAGCACCGTGTAATTATTATTAATAACCGCAACTTAAAATGAGATCAAAATAAAGGAACGAACAAATCACTAATGTCTGCATTTATCTCCGCGTAGTAACCAAGCGTTATTGAGCTTTTTCCAGAGCCTTTTGTGCCTCATCACGCCCTCGCAATTAATCAGTAATTCGCAATGAACTTTAACAACCGATCCGCCATCGTAAAACATAAATAAAACGACTTATACCCACGTCATAACGTCCCTTATCTCCGCGATCCAAAGTCATTCGGATGGAAAATAAAGACAGTTAATGTGGAGTTAGTCATTCCGGAGTACTTATTGTGAGGCCATCATATCCCAATATTTCAGCGGGGAGATATTCAAATGAAAAGCGAACGAGCCCCATAAAAGCCATTAGGGGCTCAAAGACACAGTTTGGATGTAATTGAGAGTCTGGCATCATGATGATCTTGGCTGTAGGCCAGTTGGCAAATATGTTTCGGGATTTTGGCTGACATGACTTGGTGGATTTGCGCCCCCGACGACGTTCGTCGATTTAGGTTGGTTTCCACAATGTAAGGAGAATTTCGTAATTGTGATTTAATTTTACAAGTTTCGGAGCAGTTATTGTGCCCTAGCCGCAGGCAGACACTCGAATATTAATTAAATCGAAAATGCGAAACACTGTGTTGATTTATAATCGGCCCGCTGGAAATTAATTGCAGCGAAACTTTCTTGCGACTTTCCGCGATTCCATTTTCACAAAATTTTGTTTCGCTTTCCAGCAAGTGATTTATGACCAGCCAGATTCCTTGCAAATGAGCCGTGCTTTTTTAATCCCCCATCACCCTGAAGGAAACGCTCCTTCTTCATAAAGTCATAAAATTCGTATGCATGTATAGATGGGCAACCATAAAATGTAACAACTTGATTCGACATATAAAATATATTGGAACGACTGAAAGTCGAACGTATGGGCGAAATTTATAGCCGCAGCCTTTTTTGTCATTTACATACGGCATTAGAGTTGATTTTTTTATCAGTTTTTGCGCTCGTGGGCACGTACTGCCCCGACGTCTTTTGACGAAATCGAATGGCCTTTGAATAAAGGCGGGAAAAGATAATTAAATAGACGCGTGGAAATGGCTATGGAATAAGACTTGAGGCCTGGAGAAAAGATATTAGCAGTGTAACAAATGGACGTCGAACGATTTGTATTCGGGACAGACGAATCGGTCGCAGTCGAGCGATTAAAATGGGTCCCGAAAACTTTTTGAAAACAAGAGAAGGCGCTTTATAAATTGAGAGGATAATTGCTAAAGGAAATACCCTAATTCTCAAAATACGCGGTTTCATTCGAGAAGGGAAAAATAAGTCTATTTGAGGAAGATTACACTGGCTGAATCAGGAAATTACACAGATATTGCCATCAATCTGCAGAAACGATGACAACTTTTATAAGGGCGTAAAATTCAACTTCAGTTGTGCTAGAAGTTGCGCAAGCTTGCGAAGGCAACAGCAAATAGTAGCCGAGCAACAAAACACAGAAGAAGATTTTTTTCTTAAGGACACTGAAGCTGCCTTCCCGTTTCTCACACCATATTGGGCGTTTTTTTCTTTAAATAAAAAACTGTTTTTGATGGCCGCACGTTGAAACAACTTTAGTTCTGCAAACTGAAAAATTGATCAGTTGGTGATGTAAAATTCTTACAAGGTTGGATCAAATATGAACGGATAAATACAGGGTGTTTTAAAGAAATGGCTCAGGAATGACGGGTGTGATTCCTTGGCCCGTTCTAAGAAAAGAGGTTCCCATTAACGTGGGTCCGTAAACGCACCGTTTTCGAGATACAGGGTGTCAAAAAAATGTTAAAAAAACACATTCAAAAACAGTTTTAACTTTTTTTCCTTACTTAAAGAAGATGTTCTACATATCCATCTGCCATTTGTACCTAGAATTCACATCTTCGCCGGAAAGAAACTCTTATTCTTTTCAAACAATCTTGGATTTCGTCTAATTGTTTGGCACTCATTTTCTATTCGCTGGTGTAGTTCATCGACATTATTAATTGGCCTCGAATATACCAGCTGTTACCAGTTACTAAATAACATTTGCAACATTACATTTCCATGAACAGAAAGCAATAATAATAACAAAGACAGCAACACTGGTATTCTTTTTTTGACACCCTGTATCTTGAAAACAGTGCGTTTGCGGACCAGTGTTAATAGGAACTTTTTTTCTTAGAACGGGACAAGGAATCATACCCTTCATTCCTGGACCTTTTTTTCAAAACATCTTGTGTAATATAAACGGAACTATTTTTTTAAATTACGGAGGGTGTCCATGCGCAGGTAACCTGTACCATTAGAGAGAGAGGGAACCGACCGGAAGTCGCTTGAGTCCCTTTTAGTATGAAAAGAAACCACGAGCGAGACAGAAGTGTATATCTCCGTGGAGCAACGAATTATAATCAACTTTTTGGCCAACGAAGGGGTGAATTCCACTGAAATTTGGCGGCGATTCTAGGCACAGTTCGGCAATAACACCCTGTCAAGAACCCGTGTGTTTGCATCACACAAGGAATTTTTAGGAGAGTGGAAAAAGGTAGAGAACGAGAGCCACTCTCGCCAAAGACAAATGTGACCGAAGCCAACAATGAGGAGGTCCGAAATCTCATGGAGGGGAATCCGCGCATAACCCTTTGGGAAATTATTGAGAAACTGGTCAACAGTTATAGGACTGTCCCCCAAATCGTAACAGATGACGTGAAAATGTCCAAAGTGTCCGCTCGAGGTGTTCCCCATCTATTATCGGAGAATCAACATCGACTGGAGATTTCTCAGCGACACTTGAGTCAATTCCACCAAGAGGGTAAAGCCTTTTTAAATCGCATCATTATCTGTGAAGAAACTTAAGTACACCATTACACTCTCGAGTCAAAACAGGCGAGTATATAGTGGAGTAGTATGGTGAAAGTAGAACGAAGTGGAGAAAAAGCTATAAGAGGAGGCCAGTTAACGTAAAGACGTGCTTATCCTAAGTCAAGCCTCACATGGCCAATGTCACAAGACAAAAATTGGATGCACTAAGCTGGGAAACGCTGGAATATTCGCCATATAGTCCCGACTTGTCCCCTCGCGACTTCTATCTTTTTGGACCTTTCAAAGAAGCAGTTGAAAGCTAACACTTCGACTACAACGACGTGGTGGAAGCATTCGTGCTCCAATAGCTGCAAGAATGTCGAAACAGTTTCTACAATAATGGAATAAAAAAGCTTCCAACCCGATGGGAAAAATGTAGTTCTAAGGCGGGAAACTATGTAGAAAAATAATATATGTTTCTAAGCTTAATTAGATGAAGTTAGAATTTTTTACGAACAAATTCCGTTTATATTTGATACATCCTCGTGTTTAAGCTTTAAACCCTGAAAATCTCTACAATTCGCGTGCTTGCCTTTTGGGGCGGAATACCCATTCGCCACCTCAGACCGGTGATTGGCCGTGGGGTAGCTCTTCTTTAAAAGGCGCCACCCACTTACAGCGCCGCAGTTAAGGCAAGCAAGACCACTTCATGCAGCTTACAAAAAAATGGAAAAATAAATCAAATTAATACGAGACACCTCTAACTTCCAAAGATTCAGTTAGTCACTAAGATTGATCAGGATTCTAGATCAATCCACATTTCCAGTACTAAGTTCATCAAAAAATTCCAGATCACATGAACTACAATTGCTTGAAGACCTCTTTAGGCTGGTAAATCGAAGGCTGGTTAGGATTTGGTAGGCAACTACATTATGGTAGCAGCAATACTGGGGGATTGTGTCATGATAATCATGCACAAGCAAAGAGCAGAACCAGGCAGGCACAAACGGGCTTGTCAAGAAAAGTTATGAAGCTCGACAAGTCGTTGGAAAGAATGAATGTCAGCAATATACTCATGTAATTTTACATATTTATCTTCTAAAATAGGCTAAGTTATAGCAGAATAGGATGTTTCAGAAAAAGAAGTTGAAGATTAACACTACACACCTGGGATTAAAAGGTGGTCTAACAGGTGGCCAGTACTTGCACTCAATCCAATCACTCGAATTAAATAGTTGAAAACACCATAGAGTCAGTATAGCAAAGGCAACTTAATCTGGACAATCTTTATTTCTCTCTAGGCACCGTCTCAAAGTCACGTAATATGATGTCTGAGCTGACATTTGTTAAATAAAAATCCACCCAATCAAGACAAGAATACCTAACTCATCTGTCAAATTTGACGACTATGACTTTTCCTTATTGACACAACAATTGAATTCCATGTTACCGCCGCCAATTTTTTATAAGTTTTAACGGGTGCAGAAAGTGATACTTTACCGCACGCTAATTGAAGTTGTCTGACCGATGCGAAGCGGAGTTCAGTCCGCAATTGGGTGCAGTAAAATACTTTCTTACATGTTAAGTGCAATGTTTTTCCTATCAGCGCATGTGTGATAACTTGTTTTCTTCTGTTAGTGGAGTTAAATATTAGCGTGAGGTAAAACATATAAACGCACACGTGCGGTAAAAATTTTTACCGTATCTATGTCAACGGCCACGATTCGACCTTGCCCGTAAATATTTTTGACCCTGTCGAATGCCACTATGTTACGATGATAAGTTTTTCTTGCTAGCGTGCGATAAAGTACCTTTGCCATTCGTGTACAGGGTTGTTCAAATTCGAGACGTATCATTAGGATCTCGGAAACTATAAGAGATACGAGGTTGCTTAAATTGGGACAAAGTTACACAATTTAGTTCCCAATAAAATGTCACGTCGAACCCGGAAAAATTCCGAATACTTTCGGAAATATTCAGAAAAAAACGAAATTTTATAATCATTGTTTTAATTTTTTCTTGACTTTATTTGAAGAAATATTTAAAAATAAATATCACTTCATTACTGCGATTTTTTTAAGACCCCTTAGCATATTAATTTGCGTTTATTTACCAAAAATGGAAACTTTTGAATTATTCTTATTCCACTTTAAATAATTTAATTAGATCCGCAATTCAAATCATTTTTAATACCACTTTTAAAGTGTTTTATTCTTGCAAATAGCGGTCTGAAGATAACTGAGCATTTCTATTACAAGCGTAATAGATTTTTATCATATTACGCTTTTCAAGTGATGAGAACATTTTATCTTACTTTAATAAAAATTAATGTCAACTTTATAATTTACTGAATAGATTTGATAGAACGACAATTTGACAATTAAGCAATTTGATTTTTTTTTATTAAAAAAAAAAAAAATTTACTGAATCTGTACACACTTGTTTGTCCAGATATGAGTTTTTAAAAAATATTTATATGTCTTGTCTATTTGTTATACTTTATAAAAAAAAAGTTTATTTTATTTATTTCATATATAAAGATTGGATGAAAACATCCATTATGCGGGCAAAAGAAGCTGTAACGAAAACAAACCTATGCTAAAAACAATACATGAGTGAGTGATAGGTATATGCACCTTTTAAGAGGGTATTTTTATCATATCTATTACTTTTTTTGGTGGTTGTTATACGTCATTATTCTTGGAAGGGAAAAAGGTAATACAAGAAAAGATAAAAAATTCAAGTTCGCATTAAAAAAAACTAAGTTGATGATGGTGGTTCAAAGACGAAACGCCGGATTCCAAATTTCACAGCGTCATCTTGTAGGGACGTAAAAGTGGTAATAATGAAGTGACATTTGATTTGAAATGTCTTTTCAAAAAAGTCAGAAAAAAATACAAATGATATAGTAAAATTTCGGTTTTTTTTCTGGATATCTCCGGAAGTATTCGGAAATTTTCTGATTTCGAAATGCCATTTTCTTGGGCACTAAATTGGGGCAAAGTTTACATATGTACAAACGTAAACTTTGCCCCAATTTAAGCGACCTCGTACCTCTTAAATTTCCGAGATCCCAACGATACGCCTCGAATGTGAACCACCTTGTACATGTAGAAATTATGTCGCACGCTAATACTCAATCGAAATGAGAGGAGACATTAGAGTTAATATACATGTAGGAAAAATACGTTCTGTACGTTTGGAACCGCTTGTTATTTCTTTTTAGCAAAAGATGAATTCTCAGTTAGTCTTCACCTTGAACAGTCTGCAATTCTAGCACTGCAACGGCTTCTACTGCAGCGTGGACGTTATCCCCAAAAATTAAGAAAAAATAACCTAATACGGGCGGAAGTGTCTTTACCTCGTCCGATTGCTGCAGCTGCCCCCCGTGCCCCAGTGCGGTAAAGTCAGTTTACCTCACGCTGATTTGTATGTTTTTTTCCAACTCTTTGAAACCTCAGACGTAATTCGGTTAAAGTTGGTTTCAGTATGGGGAAATCCAAAAGCGAAATTCGTTTAAATTTAAAAGATTTGCGAAATACCAATGGCAAAACTAGGGGCATAGACGGTCAGAGGTCGACCGCAAACCGCTTCAACTCGGGTGATAAATTAACCGAGACCCGGCACTGGATAAATGAGTGGCACGTAAGCTTCCCTGGAGCAACCCTAATTTTATGTGTGCGTTGTTCGAGTTAAGAAGCACGGAAAACTGCCCTTTCCTATATGCGCGATATGTCAAATCGCGTATATTTGGCACGGAAGTGAGGAAAATAACATGGTAATTTAGTGCACCTCGGGGAATAACATTTTTATTTTTGTAGATGTGCGCCTCGTTCGGCAAATGGCCGTCATATATTCCCACGGTCATGGAGAAATTCACAAATGTCCGAACCCGAACGAAGGCCACTGGGGAATTTGAAGGCGGGAGCCCTGGTATATAACAATACGTAAGTTTATTTGGAATTTCCGGATAAGATTAGCAAACCATTATTACTAATTTTGCCACTGTGCTCCTCACTCGAGCTTTAGATTAACCAGCGAAACAACATATGGAGGAAAAAGGTCAATCGCAGATTAATTTATGAGTCCCCATAGAGCAATAACGTAAAAAAAGTCACCCTGCGACGGCACCAATTCGGGCCCATGAAGCTAATTAGCCCTTATACATACGCCCTCTGGGAGGCCTTTTTCCGAAAAATTTGTATAAAATGACGAATTTCGAAAATATCCGAGAGGTATTCGCAGGCGGCGGCATTCTCCTTTCGGAATTGCCGCCCCCAGGTTGCAACATTCCGACGATGCATTATTGTGTAGGAGATAGGGCCCTTTTTGAAACTGCCGACGTGTACCTTATCCGTGTAACCGTGTTATGGCTTTCCAAAGCGCCACTCCGAAATATTTTTCCAAGAGGCAGGAAATTAAATTTCTGATGTACGATATCTAAACGACTTTAACGGTGGCTAAGCAAGGGATTGTGAGAAATTAAATATTATTTTTAGCGCCTGGAACGGTGATATGCCTTTGAAAGGAACTTTTGCCAGAAGTTGGATCGCATTAAGAGAGAGAGAGAGTTTTTATTAATAATTTTAGATAACAACGTGATGTTTATACGTCCGCCGCAATTACGAGGAAGAGTTCAATTAAAAGTTTTGTTCCAGCGAATTTAAGTTGAATTACTGCGGAAGGAATTACCAGACAAGAGGTACCAAGGAGTGCATGTGCGACCCGTGTCGAGCATCCTTGAGAGGGCACGAGGAGAACGCTCGTGGAAAGCATCTAGGGGTCGTTAAGAAAACTTCAGGGAAGCACTGCTTTTTCTGGACGCCCCAATTTAGTGCAGCCCTCGCAAGATGGCTAAGTTCTAATGGGTACCTTCCCCCCACCTGGACATGTCGGTGCGTGCCCTTTTCCTGCTTAAAACGTCAAAAGGTCTAGACAAACAATTTTCAATTAAATAAAAAGTCTCCGTCCCCCAGTCAGACATACCATAAAGTCTCATTTCAGAATGTTTTTAAAGTGTTATTTAACGATTTCAGGGACATAACATACCGAACAAGCGTTATACTACAGGCTCGTAAAATGCGAAAAGTTATGGCTTTGGAAATGATATCGAACTCGGGGTGGAGCCGCCGTTTCCTTTCTAGAAATTCACCCTTTTATTCGCGCACTATATTTGCCAACATCCCCCGCGGAATATGTAAACAGAGCCCGGCAATAAAAAGCCCTTTTTATTGAAATTGGAGTAGTCATAGTGGTAGTTCGCCATAATTACTAGTTGTAAACCCGATGGGGGGAGATTATAGACGAGTTTTAAGTCCCACTGTGCAGGAGGATGACTAATTTGAAGTTTTCGCCCGTCTCCTTAGTGCAGGAAAGCCTTAAATCAACATGCATATTGAAAGTATACGCAAAGGCAAGTTGGATTGTCGCAGGTAGGGCGTCGGGACGCCCGGCTGGCAGGCGCCCTTTTTACGACAAGCGCTGGTCGATCGAAAAGTTTTGCGTGCTGGTCCTTCGTTAGGTCAGGGCAGGCAATAGTTTCCACTGCGTTACCCACCCCCCACAGAAACCCGAAAATCGAATAAATTGTCGGTTTCGCAAACGAATAATTATTATTGTCCCCTCCAAGAATAACTGGCAAAGTTTTCTCCCCGGAACCGGTAAAGTGGCGCTAATGTAGAGGTATAAGGTGGAAAATATTTCCGCAATTCGGAAACTCAACTCTCCGGAATAGTTCGCCTCTAAACTTTCGAGACTTATGCTAACTGTTTCTGCAAATTCTATTAAAACCGAAATTATCCTCGTTGTACGACTAGTTTCCCCATTCGTTTCCGCTATCTTTGCTAAGTCAGGTTGTTTACTTCGCTTAAAGGGTTTATTACTCCCCTTTATACTCTCCCTGATGTACTTCAACTCGAGCACTTTGTTGCCGCTTTAACATACTCCAGCCTAAGGAATTAAAAAAAGATTTCACTCCACTTGAATCACTCAGCCCAAGTGACACTCCTTTTAAGAAATTTCCTTGAAAATTGAACAGGGCATAAGATATTCTTAATACGTGCCAGGGAGATGATCTATAACACTTATTTGTCAATCACAAATGTAGCACTTTTACTTCCCTAGTCACATTAAAAGCTAAATTTCCATTTCCGCGGAGCAAAAGACGTTATGTTTTTTGCCGATTTGTACCGAGGAAATTTTTGATTTGATTCAGCTCCAGGTGAAGTAATTGCCAGAGTAGATTGTCTCATGAAATTATCCTTTAATAACGCGTTCAACACCACTGACGCCATTAGTATTAACGGATTATCTTGCAACTTCCGATTTTTGCTTCTACTTTATTTATCAGATCTTTTTTCGAAACTTTTAAGCGGATCAGTTATACTGATGGCCGAGGAGAGAAAATCAAAATTATCTGTAACTTTTACTCCATTTTCGTATATCAAAGTGTTTGGATCACTACTACGTACAGGGTGGTCCGTGTGAGATGGTCTACTACCTTATCTCAAAAACCATAAAATTTAGAAAAAAGTTTAATGTAAAAATTATTCAATTTTTCGTGCACTATTGTTTTTTAATATTTTATAAATTACAGGGTGGTCCAGAAAACAGTGGCTTGATAAAATACATTTTTTTAAATGGAATACTCTATGTTTTGTTACTAATATTAATTCTACTTGTAATTATAAGTATTTTTGTTCTAGCAAAATATGAATTTTTTTAGCAGTTTTTGAGTTAATTCAGGTTATAATAAAGATGGACGGAAAAATAAGCTTCTGAAAATTTCCAACAAATTCACAAATTATTAATTGAATCGTTTGTTTTTAACTCGTCCAGTTAAAAACAAAGGCTGATTTTAATAGAGCATATTTTTAATTTTCGAGAAATTTTATACAAAGTGTGAAGAAAATATCCAAACTTTTCTCATTTCATGTGCCTCAAACTCAATTTTTCTAAGTTTGAATATTTTTTTACATCCTGTATAAAATTTCTCGAAAATTGAAAATAATATATTCTAGAACCATCATTTGTTTTTAATTAGACAAATGTTCGAACGATTCAATTAATACTTTGTGAATTTATAGTTCATTTTCAGAAGCTTATTTTTCTTTTGATCTTTAGTCTAAATTTAATTAACTCAAAAATTGTTAAATTTCATATTTTGTGAAACATTTTAAAATGTCATATTTTGTGATAACAAAATATACTTGTAATTACAAGCAGTATTAGTATCCGTAACAAAACATATAGGTATTCCTTTTAAAAAAATGTATTTTTGTCACGTCAGGATTTTCTAAACCACCCTGTAATTTCGATTTTTTTTAATTTATGAAAAACTGAATAACTTTTATGTAAAACTTTTTTTTAACCTTACATTTTTTGAGATAAGGTACTGGATCAACTTACGTCAACCGCCCTGTACATTTATCCCCGCTAAGTTATCGCAAGTTAATCGAGTTATAGGAGGCAGAAGATGTACGAGAGTTGTCTTTTTAGTTTTGCATATAGAACTGTAATGAAACAATAGATAGCTTTTAAAGGCTATTGCTATAGCTATTGCCAAGTATTCTCTACGAAAATCAATGCACTTTTTCATACACTGGAACCATTTCTGGAAGCAGTTATTCCACTCGTTCGTTGGTATAGTCAAAACAACAGTCACGAAGGCATCGACTGCGTCTTCTGGTAGCTGGAACCTTTGACCACGCAGTCCGTTCTGGATTTTCGGAAAGGTAAAAAAATCATTCGGATTTAGGTCAGGAGTGTACGGAGGATGGTCTAACAATTCAACGTTTTGTTGCGTTAAATATTCTATTGTGTTGCGAGCTGTGCGCAAACTTGTATTTTCTTGGTGAGGGATGATTCGTCAATTTGAGTTGGTTTTTCTAAACTCAGCAATTACTTTCGGTAAACAAACGGTTGTATACTAATTGGCAGTAATTGCTGCTACATGACCTACTTTTGGGACAAATGTCGTGACCATCTTTTTAGACACACTTCGAAAACGGACAGTTTTTGTTCTTGACTTTCTTCATCTTGAAACATCCAAACAGGCGGCTGACACTTATATTTAGATTTATATAAGTAAATCCACGATTTATTACTAATCACGAAGCTGTACACGTTTTGAGAGTTTCCTGAACTAAATTGGTGTCAAAAGACAACCTAGCTTCTTTCTGTTCTTCGGTCAACAGATGCGGTGTTCAACAGGACCCTAATTTTTTTACAGCCAACTCTTCATGCAAAACTTTTTTAATTGATGCCTTTGAAATCCCCAATGGTGCCCCAATCTCGTGATATGTCACATGTCGATCTTCCATAGGCGCTTGCGCTTGCGCACAGCATAGGCGTTTTCGTAGGTGACTGTCTTTTTGATGCACCTGCTCTTGGATCATTAAGACTCATCCATTCATATTTAAACTCCCCATACCAACAAGGAATTGTCGAGAGATGTGGCTCTTTATTGCCGAAAACAAAAACTGATCGGTTAGACATTCTTGCTGAGATAATTGTCTTTAAAAATTATTGCGCGAACATTTTTCGGTTTAATCCCATTGCTCGAGCAACTTGTCAACTTTGACAATTCACTGTAGCTACAGCACTACACCTATCGTACTACGCTACATGTACTGCACTGAAGCTGTAGTTTTAGGTTAATTAAAGATGGAAGTTAAATTTGATTAGTGACATTTTAGTAGCGCCGCCATCTATGTCCCTGTAGGCAAAACATGAAAGACAGCCCTAGTATAAATCAAAATTATTCCGCAGTTCATTTTCAATGGGACATTAAAGCGTTTTGGCCACAGCGTAACCTTTCCCGGATATTTCTAGGTCGTCTTCTAGCCAGGGATTTCGGTTTCAAATCAACTCACTTGAGGTTTATTCAAATCTTCGAAACGAGCAATTTATGGGCAGAAACACGGTTTTTCTCCGCGTTGCATTTCAAACGAGTTTAAAAAACGTTTATTTAGTTGATGGCTTTGCATTATGCAGGCCGAAGCCGATTTACTTCATTATAGACTAACCGACCTATGTCGAATATTGGCATAACGACATATGAATCGTAATGTATGCAGGACTGCAAATAGGGCCGTTGATGGCCCGAAGTTATTGGAAAATCGTGTTAGCATTAATTATTATCCCTGCAATTCCCTGAACATCCTTGAACATTCCCCGAAAATTCGCTGACGTGCTCAACCGAATTTCCTCCTCCTCCTCCTCCTCCTCCTCGTATGAGGATTGACATTTAATTTTTCAAGACGTGGGGCTTCTTTTATTCATTAAGGCCCCGTCTCCAGGGACATTCCCTCGCATTCTTTCGAATGTGTTTTAGGCCTCAACTAAACGCTTTTCCGTGTTGCTCGGTTATTGTCTCGAGCAAATAGCGGCAACTTATTTACCTCGGAATGAAGAAGTTGGGTTTCTCCTCGGTTTATGTGCTCTCCCGGTGTCCCATCCAGAGGCCAGAGGCGTCACTTGAGGAAATAGGCTAATGTAGTTGACTGGAGTATTTTATTTATGTGCGCTGGTGCAATTTAAATTATCCACACATGATTTGCGAACGATTGAAACCCTTTGGGGCGTGGCGCTGCTGCCTGTGACGCCAGTCCTTTCCACGTTTCTGTTTCTCCATATATATCGCCGATATAAAAACAAATTTAATTTGGGGAGACGCCTTAACCAGTCCGGCCACGCATTCGTTTTTCGGGGCCCCAATCTTTTTCCAATTTCGTCCGGAATCATCCCCATATATCATCTTATTTTGTCTCATTTTCGCTTTAACGTTGTTAGGATATAATTCTGGCCACGTAACTTAATACGTCGGCCATTACGTCGAAAACCGGGCGAAAAATCCGAAGACGATAGTCTGGAATCGGGAATGAAGAAAACGATCCTGTGGGTCTATAGACTTCGGTTATCTCTGGATCTTGATTGATTTGCCATTCCTGCCCGGATAGACCTTCGCGCCTTCCGTTAAGATTCTCAACAGACGTTGTTGCACTAACCCGTTGCAGCTCGCGCTTTCGAGGGAACTTGTTTCGGCTCTTTTTATATTAATAAAAGTGGGAAGACTCGAAATTAAATCGTACGTGCTCGATTGCAAAGGTCGACAATTAGTAAATCTCCGCTAACGACTGACGCGAGTGTGTCGATTAAATCTGAAGCGTCCCGACGAACGTGCATAAACGATCATAAACAAGCGAATTGAAGTGGCGTCGCGACGCCACGTTCGAAAACTTACGTAATTATTATTTCATGTTGCTCCGGAGCGGCGTTTTGGGGCGAACCTCGAGTGCCATCCGGCCGAACTTCTACTCTTGACCCCTTAATTATTGTTCAATCGATTAATGCCCGACTTCCCTTTGAAACGCTGTGTTAATCTGATTAACTTGTAAGCTTTGAGTTTGATCAACTCCATTTTGACGATTGTTAAAGCGATTTCCAAGAAGGTACTTGACTTCGACTGAATAAACGGCGGTTTAGCATTCAGAATCGCAGTTCTAATTTACAGCAAACTCCTGACGGGAAGGTTGCTTCGGGGGTATCCGGATTTTCAATTTGTCGAAGTGTAGAGACCCCCGTGTCCGGATTCAAAAAATGAGAAAATGTACACGGGGCTCCGTTTAAAATACTTGTAAAAAGGCTAGGTCAGAAGGCACTTTTTTGAGCCACTTCGCATATTTAAAATCACGCCCGGCTTATACCTACGCCCTGTCTATACAGGTTGTTACTCAATGATAGACCGTAGTTCCAAAAGCGCATTCCTGAACTAAATTCAAATAGAAAAGTTCATATAAACATAGGGTTCACCAAATTCCAGTCTATGTATGAGAACGGAACGGTATGTTGGAAACGGCAAGAGATACAAAGTTAGTTACATGAAGGCAAAGTTGCGTATTTTGGCGTTCAACAATAAGCTATTTGGTAATTTTTTAAAATCCGAACAGTTTTGAAGATATCCGATAAAAACCGAAAATTTGGATTTTCTTTTTTTTTTTAAAACTGGAAAACCATTATTCGAAGAATATTGATAATGAAACATTAGAGCACTTTTTGTCTGGTTTTTTACTCAAACCCAAGAAGAATTGGGAGTACGAATTATGAATGTCTTAAGAAGTACACCTCATATATCAATTCACAGAGCAACGAGAAAAATAATTGAAAAAGCACGCAAGTGCCTTGAGGCAAATAGACATCATTTTGAACATTTATCTTATTAAATTAAAAAGGTTTAATAAAATTTATGGACTGAGTAATAAATAAATCAATAAAATACGATAATTGATTAATAAAATTCAGGAATTGAGTAATAAATAAATTAACAAAATACGATCTGACGTTTATTGACTTGACATGGCAACGCAATTCAAGGCTTCCTGGATAGAAAAGGTTTTTTTACTTTTATTCGTATAAAATCCACTAAAATACTGGAACATTCATGTAAATTTCAATTTTGTAAAAATCCAAGATAGCGCCCATAAGAAAATCCAAAGTAGGTCAAGAAATCTGAAAAACCAATCGTCGAGTAAAAATACCGATTGCAACAGTAGAAAGCCAGGCAAAAAGTGCTCTAATAATGTTTCATTATCAGATTTTTCCGAATAATGGTTTTAGAGTTTTTTAAGAACAAAAACCCAAATTTTCGGTTTTTATCGGATAATTTCGAAATATTCGATTTTTTTAAATTTGCCAATTGGTCATTTTTGAGCGCCAAAATACGCAAGTTTGCCTCCATGTCACCGACTTTATATTTCTTACCGTTTCCGAGATCCGAGAGACTCAAATTTATTACACCCTGAATACGATATAGGACACGCAACACGATCAATGAGAAAGTAGCAAAATAAGTAAATTCCCGAGTAATTACGTATTTAAAGAAACGCTTCAAGGTCAAACTAATTTGGTAATGTAAATGTGTTTGTCGGCAATGGAGTTTGCAAAATATTATTTACCCGTCCTGCCTCAATAAACGAGCAATCTTCGGCTTTGTTAAACTGAAATCCCCGCTGAAATAATCCCCGATAATCTTATTCCTTGAGTAACAGGATTATCGTACAAGGAGAGACAAACACCATCCCCGTCCCCACGCAATTATTTCAGTTCCCAAGCCAATCTTCTTTCAAATTCCTGTCCGCAAAAAAGGACAAAAAAACCTCGGATGGGTTTTTAATTTAAATTTTCATCACATTTTTTCGCTGAAATATTCCCGTATATAGGTTGTCAGTCTCGGAACTAATAATAAGAGACAATAAGACATCGGTGTATGCTCGTCATCTCGCAGTCGCCCCTCTAGTTTGAGTTCGACATAATCAAAACAAAATACTTTTCCTTGCCATTTTCCTTTCGCCATCACGAGCATACATCGATAATTTCGCGTCTAAGCCAAAATGGGATAATAAAAAAATATAATGGAAACAAGCGGAAAACGGCGCAATATCTGAAGTCGGCTTATCTCAAATTGCCGGGCACTTTACTTGAAAAACTGGACGTGACTGGATACCGTTGACCTGGATAAACGGGTCTTTTTCTGCCGCGATAATTTCCCAGGTTTCCTTATGGCGGGCCTTAAAAATCCCCAGGATCGTGCTAAGTGATAGTACGATTGTATTATAAAGGTCTCACATTGCCTGATGTTTATCACCTCATACTTAGTAACATATCGCATAACCGGGATACTCCTTTGGCACTTTCTGAAGACTTAAAAATACGCATTAAATTAAAAAACTTTCTCTCTATATACGCAAAACTTTTCCATCGTTGCGAGAGGCGACGTGAAATTTGAATACTAATCGAAAGTGTCCCCTTTCTCGCTTTCCACTTTTTAAAAGGAAATTAATAACATCAGCACGTCTCGTAATCCCGTCAATCCCCCTCCTCTTTAAGGAAAAATTCAAATGCGGTGGTGAAAATGTAAAAATTAAAAGCATTTTTAATCGAAAATCTCGTCCGGAATGTGTAATGAACATCAACGACTAACGTTAAAGACTATTTTTAGTATATCACTAAATTTTTTTCTCATAAAACTTTCCTTAAATAAATTTTCGAATATCTCAGTAAATTCCTAGATAAATTGTTAAATCTGACAACATTGAGCTCTCCTTTATAGTCGACGTTAGTTATATTCAGCCACGTCCCGTTCCAAACAAAAGAACGCCGCCAGGTTGCCGTTTTGCGATTAGCATCCCATAAATTCAAACTGTTTGCGTATTTGGGCGAAATATAACTTTAAAACATCATAACTGGACCATTCTGAACCCCCTTTGTATCACATGACAAACAGGACAATCCCACTTCCTTTTGCCGTCAACCACTCCATTAGAGCATTTCCAAACGTATTTTTTCTTCTTTCCTTTTCTTTGCATTTCATGAGTGATTATTTAGCTAAATGTTTTTGTTACGGCAGTTCTTTTGGAACAATTTGAGTGCACTTTAATTAAGGGTAAAAAAAGTACAATCGACTCATATAAGAGAAAACTCATTTTTCTGCAGTTTAACCCGCTCGTTGAGATCAGCCATTTTAGACTCTTAAATTCAAACTTTTTGGGATAATTTAATGCCACGATTTCGATTTCAGCTCCTCCATATGCTTGTACAGCGACTCCTGACTATTCGAAATCGACAAAGTCGGTCGGATCTGACCAGTTTTCGTTTTCTCCCTCCTTGTCGGAGCGAAATAGCTGAGCAACTCCTCCTCCACGTTGTTTTCCAAAGGCTCGCCAGTGCAAAGTAGCTTTTTTCAAAATTTCATACGCATTGCTACCTGTAGGAAATTCTTTGTTAAAATCATTTTTATGAAATCCGTCCAGGCCCAAGTAAGTCAGTAGCTGCATTATGATGCAATCAGTCAATATGCAGTCACACTTCCTCGGGAAACTCTTGATCTTTTCTTCAGTGTCGATTTCATGGAGGAAGGGGCCGCTAGAGCTACAGTATGGAGACTGCAGCCTTGACGTAGGGCTCTCAAAACAAGCATTCATTTCTCGATCTTCAACCTATCGGCGACCAAATCGAGCCCTATTTTGGTTTTGTGGCCAAGGTAGGATTCAGATTTAGCCGACGACACAGCTCTGTCTACCACACAGAAACCGCGTTTACCAGCTTCGGTCTTGATCACCTTCGACGATTTAAATTTATTCATTTGCTACACTGAAGTGCAAAATTAATCAAACGTTTAGGTTTTGCAGAAAATAAGCGTTAAAAATATTTACAATGTTACTAATTGAAAGTTTAATAAAATTGAATATTAAGATGTTAAAATTTCTTATACAGCAAGAAAAAATGAAACAACGTTACAAAAAAAAAGTCCACAAATCTGCTAACAAAAAAAAACATTTTTTCACGTAAGCATTTTCTAAATGAAAAACAATACCTTTAGTAGTGTGTATTATCTCTGCGAATTCTAATCACTGCATCCATAGGATTGGACACGCTACGGATCAACGTAGCAAATTCTTCTTGAATGATTTGCTCCCATTCGTCATGAAATACTTGTTCCAAGTCATTTATAGATTGAAATTCAGCATGATTATGACGAATAGATCGGCTTAGAATATCCCATGGATGTTCTATTTGGTTTAAGTCTGGACTCCTCGGAGGCCACAGTAATAAAGGAATACCAATTTCGTCCCAAAACGCTCGCCTTCTCCTTGCAGCGTGTGGACGAACATTGTCATGCACGAAACCAAAATTTTCACCGATAAATAGCAAATTGCACTACATGTTCTTCCAAACATTGATCAATGTATCGTTGAGCATTTAAATTACTACCATGAATTGTGCCTCTAAGAAAATGCCTGCCCACACTATTACGCAATCACTGACCAATTGAACTCTAGGGAAAAAACAATATTTTGTAAAACATTCACTAGCTCTTCTCCAAACACTATTTCACCCATTAGATGAGTATCTATTGAATCTTGATTCATCCGTGAAGAGTATTGCCCCCCGTTTCTCAGAAAAAAACGTTTGCGAGCAAACTGGAAACGCTTATGTTAGTGATCTACAATCAGTAGAAGTCCCGTGGCAGAGCTTCTGGAATTTATTCCAGATTCATTTAAATATTTATGAATTGTATGAACGGAAACGGCGCTTCTATGAACTTCATTTAATTGTTGAACAAGTGCTGGAGCTGACAATGTGCGGTCGTGTACTACCTGCATTCTGATGAAACTATCTGCAATTAAACTCTTAGTTTACCTTGTCCTGGCCTTTTAGTAAAATGTCCTGTTTCCCGAAATCGATGTAATGCATCTGATACAATACTTGGAGAAATTCCTAAGGCATTTTCGATGTAATGAACATTGCGTCCTTCATCTTGCAAGGCAACAGCTTGCACTACTTGTTCAGGTGTCATAATTTTTTTGTTGCAAGAATAGAAACTGAAGACTGTATTTTCACTGGAAACAAACTTCTTGAAACTGAAAATGGCACGAGAACTTGGAATAATATTGCTTAATTTGAGACGCTTATTTCGTCCTGATATTCAACAAACAGTAACACTCGTGTTTTTCTAGACTATACAGACAAAAGTAATCTAAACAAGTTGAAACAAAAAGAAACGTTGTGACTCATAAAATATATAAACATGATTTCAGAAAAAAATGCAAAACTTTTTTTATTGCAAAAAATATACGAGGGAGAATCAAATGAAAGCCTTAAAAACGATATTAAATTAAACTTATTCAAACAACGTCAAAAACGATTATATAATTTTTTAATGTAGTCCCCATTACGTTCAACACACCTCCTCCATCGTTTTGGAAGTGCTTAAATGCCCGAAGAAAAAACGTTAAGATAATATGCACAGCCACTCATGCTCGCTTAAATCACTTCATCATTAATTTGAAATTTCTTCCGACCTAAAGCCTTTAAGGCAACCAAATACATGATAATCGCTGGGGGCGAGATCAGGCGAATATGGAGGATGCGGTAGACATTCAAACTTCAAATCTTGGATGGCTGCCACCGTTGGGTGGGCAGTATCCAGTGGTTACTCATTATCGTGTTGCAAAAGGACGCCATTGCTCAGAGATCTTCGTCTTTTGGTTCTGATAGCAGGCTTGAGGCGGTTCTTCAGAAGTTCCGAGTATGTAGCACTAGTAACTGTACCTCCATAAGGCGTGTAGTCTTCTAAAATTACCGTTTCAGCGTTCCAAACAGGGTCAATATAATCTTTCCTGTCGATAGTTGGATGCGAAATTTTTCGACTTTGGTAAAGAAGCGTACGCCATTTCTTGCTTGCTCGTTTCAGGTTGATGGTGGTGCACTTAGGACTCATCTCCAGCAATGATCCTTGTCAGAAAGGCAACCCCTTCTGTTTCATACCGACACAAGAGTTCCTCACAAGCATCAGCACGTCGTTGTTTTAATTCTATAACTGCTTTGGTACCCACCTTGCTGACATGTTATGAAACTAGAGAATGTCATGGATAGTGTGGTATAAGGGACTATGACTCATGTTTAAAATTTCAGCGATTTCGTTACAAATAATATGACAATTTTTTTTCACTAACACTTCCACTGTTGAAATCGACTTAGGCGTGACA